>NC_041223.1:39751415-39777156 GCF_002837175.3 Physeter macrocephalus
ACCACAAAAAAAAAAAAAAAAAAACAACAAAAAAAAACAAAACACTGTGGGTTTTGTTTGCTGCTGTTGGTTTATTTTATTTTTGCAACAATCCTGAGCAATACCAGTAGCAGAATTGGTAAAACAAAACAAATTGAAAACTTTAGGAAACCTGATTAAATTTGACTTTTGTTAAATTCGTAAGCGGTGTGATGCTGGCTCCACCTAGTGTCGATTTTGAGTAATTCCTAAAACTGAAAATTAAAAAGGAAAATAATTTCCCTAGAGGCCTACAGTCAATTTAAGTTAAAATCCTAGAACCAAATCCACATTTCTTGACTGATAGCTCTCTGCTTTTTTTCCTTATTGTTCTACACAATATTCAAATATCAAAGAAAGGAAAGATTTAAAAAGCAAATCCCTTCCACTAACAGGAATCCAATTTAGGTGAAAATTTTATTATAAAACAAGAATTTTGAATGTCTAATATATCTAAAGCACCATGAGAGCCTTCAAAGAGCTGCTGAAGTCAACTCCATAGACTCTAAGTTGGGGCAGAAGTTTTTTCCTAGTTTCTAGCTCTGAGAAGAATGGTTCCCAAGACCTCTGTAGCCATCCCCATCCCCACCTAGCACTTTAGGGGCTTCTCTGCCATCAGTACTGCCAAATATTATTCAGCCTCTGAACTGCATCTACATGGAACAAGGGAAGTCATTTCATTCACCTATGTGGCCCTACTTTTAAGATACTTATAGTTAGTTCATGCCAGATTATTTTTGTGTCTCCTACAGAATGTCAGTGTGCCCTTTTCACAATCATGACCAGCCCCAGCACAAACATGAAATGAATCAAGTGTGAGCATGGTGCCTCTCTTCTTTTCAGTTCAGCTTTATCCCCTTTGCCTCATTTCCGGGTACTTCCTCCCACCCTAACAGAGCCATATGCTCCTCACCAATTTTCCTTTCCTTCAGGATCTCCCAAGTTAATGGCAAATTAAATGGTAATTATGCTTGCCCTATAAAATCTTTTCTGAAATAAGGTAAAATATGAATTAATGAAGGAGTGACTGAATGAATACATGCCAAACAAATAAATAAAATTGCTCGTGCTAAGATATCAATGTCTTCTGCCTATGTACAACTTTTCAATTTTCTTGGGAATCCTAAGTGGAATTCAGACAAATTTAATAAGAGTTGTGAATGGGATGGTCTGAGGCAAAGGGGCCATTTAGAGCAGTAGAGGCAGTGCATATCCTGGTTCTGAGAGCCCTATCCCAGACCACTGTTGCCATTTTCTTACTTGAGTGAATTCCCAAAGGCACTCCCTGAATCCATTTTCTTCATCCGTAAAATGAGAAACATTAACAACCATTTTGTATGATTATTATTATGAAGCTTCAGAAGGATCTACTAGGGTGCTTAGTAATCACCAGTCACTCAAAGTATGGCTATAATAATAATTTTTCCTATTACTGTGTGCTCAATGAGCAATCTGTTCTAGGATTTTAACAGGTAGCAACAATACATTCTCTAGCCCTTTGTTTGAGCCAATGCTTCCATTTTTAAATAGCTGCAGATTTTCGATGTTCTGAGAGTCATCAAGAGTAACTGGAAAAAACTGGAGTGCATTCTGATAAATCAGTCCTAGTTTTAGCTAAGGAGGTACTGCTCATGGAAAGAAAAGAGAGTGAAGGATTAGCAGAAAAATCTACCTTGGTAAATAACATAGAAAGACTCAACAGACCTCCTAGGGCGTTCACCTTGAAGTCTCCACCCCCCTTTATGCTCATGCAATTAATAGTGATAATAACTAACAATAAGCTTTTGTTATGTATCAGGCACTTTCCTTAGCAATTTACCAGTATTCACTCATTTAATTCTCATAATAATTCACCATTTTATACAGTGAAGAAGCTGAAACACAGAGAGTAAAATAACCGAAGTCAGGAGCACAAATGGCAGAGCTGTAATTTGAACTTGAGGTGTCAGGTTCCACAGATAAGGCAACAGCTAGCACGCTTCGGTAATTCTTCCTCTTGCTCTCTCTCTCCGTTCTTTTTTTCTCTCTCTCTCCACCATCATCTGCCCAAGCTGCCCAAGCCATCTGAGCTGGCAAAACTGAAAGCTAATGCAGTGTTTCCTCTTGCAAAGAGGATGCCTATCCCTGTAGTCACTCACATTCTGAGAAGGTTCAAGCCTTCCCTGTCCAGATCACACACACACAAAGTCTCTGGGCACATGACACAGAATGGTGTTTGCTCTTTCTCCTCCTATGTATAGAGTCAAGTTTCCATATAGTCCCTTTATAGTTTTATTGCCCCCTTTTATCCTGGTTTCTCTGACAGTATTAAGACTTTATAGCTCTTGACTAAAGCAAGTGGCTTGTAAAAAGACAATAGCAAAAATGAGCATAAACACTTTCTTTAATGAGCCTCAACTAGGGGCTTTGTTGAAAGTGGCTACTTGCTATGACAAAATACTATAGGTTCTCTAAAAGAGGTTGATTTTTTTAAAGTTGGTTGGCAAATTCAATTTTGTCTTTAAAGTCCTACTGACCTCTCATTCTTCTTTGTCTGGATTCCTTCTCAGCCAAAAAATCCTTTTGTTGGCAAATATTCAACAAGCCTGATACCTTGTGTACTACAAAATATTACATGTATAAAATGAGACATTTATGTGTGTTGTGATGAAAAAGTGATACAGGATATGCATGATTAAGAATACATGTCGGGGGCTTCCCTGGTGGCGCAGTGGTTGCGCGTCCACCTGCCGATGCAGGGGAACCGGGTTCGCGCCCCGGTCTGGGAGGATCCCACATGCCGCGGAGAGGCTGGGCCCGTGAGCCGTGGCCGCTGAGCCTGCGAGTCCGGAACCTGTGCTCCGCAACGGGAGAGGCCACAACAGAGGGAGGCCCGCATACCACAAAAAAAAAAAAAAAAAAAAAAAAGAATACATGTCATTACTAGCAACGATGAGGGAGGACATGGCTTCATTTCTGGTCTTCTAAATGAGAGATAAATACCTTCCAAGTGAGAGATAAATACTATGACTCAAGATCTGTTACTTTTTTTCTTCTACATTTTCATGGAACACGTTATTACTCATTTAAATACTGAATCAAAATTCTGTGTCAGTAACTGTCATAAAACACTAGGGAGGTGACTCATTGTTAAAAGGTAATACTCATCACCTGTCAGTGGCTCATTAGCATGATTGAATAGGCACTAATGTGGTAATTACCATGAATTGTCCATTTCCATCAGAGTGTCTTCTCCCAGCCCTGAGATTGGGGATATTTGTGAAATCACAGAGGAAGGCAGAAGATAGCCAAGTTAACAAATCCAGCTGCCTACCAGCTCCACTACCAGAAAATAATGGCAAAAACATCTAGAATAAAAACAATGATGATGATAGCTAATATTTATTGAATAATTATTCTTTGCCAGACATTAGCCAAGTGTCTTACATATTCTATTGCATTTACTACTTCCACTCACCCTATAAAGTATGTACTATTATTAATACCATTCCAAGAGGATAAAACTTAGAGACATGATGTAAACTGCCCAAGATCATACAGCTAATGAGTAGCAGAGCTAGAATTCAAACCCAGGTCATCTGAATCCAAAATCCACGTGCTTGACAGTTTCACTCTATTCCAGGGTTTTTCAGCCTCAGCACTATTGACACTCGTGGCTAGATAGTTCTTCGCTGTGAGGGTCTGCCCTGCAGGACTGAAGGACGCTTAGCAGCTTAGCAGCATCCCTGGCTCTGCCCACTAGATGCCAGTAGCACCTTCTCTCCCTGGCCCTCTCCCTGCTAGTGGCAGCCAGCAATGTCTCCAGATGTTACCAAATGTCCTCCAGAAGGCAAAATTGCTACTCCCCCCAAACTTGAAAACTCTACCCTAACTCAACTCCTCTTTATACTGATTATATAATATCATGTCATTAAATAACTTCCAGAAACCTAATTTTAATGGCTCTAAGATATTTTATTGAATGTTAAATTAGTACTACACCCAAAATATTACTTTAAAGAAAAATTTATGTTTAAGAACTTACAACAAGGTTTTTTGAAATCTACCCCTTCGGTGTATTCTCAGATTTAAAGATAAACTTTGTCAATGAAATGAGAAGCAGGAGGTGTTTTACATCGCAAAGACTATTAACTTCCCTTGTTAAAATGTGTCACTGTTTTTCACCTGTTATACTATAGGAGAGAAAATGAAGAAGCCTTGTGTCAGTAAGAAGTTTCCTTAATAGTGAAAGAGTTTATTTGATTACTGTATACAGACATGGCCTAAATCAACAATCAAATAAAATATGGCATGCATATATATCTGAAAATAAAAATAAATTCATTAGTCAGATTTCCTTTAAAAATTCAGAATTCTATGATTTTCCTAAAATGTCTAATAAATCAAAATTTACTAAAGCTTTGGTTTTGGTTTCATTCCTTTTAAAATATATACTTAAATAAATATTAAAAGCAAGTATTTTGCTATTTCTACCTACACCATTCACTAAATACTTAAGTGCTTACTATTACGTTAGCTAGTTTAGGAAAGATATAAAAATTAATGTCTGCATTCCTGAGGAATTTATTTTAGAAACAAGTCACATACACAAAAGCCCTAACAATAAGAAAGGACAGTATAAAGCAACTAGTAAAGTGTTTTGTGTAATTCACATTAAAGAAAAATATATGCACACACACACACACACCGAAGTTAAGGAAGATCGCGAGATTCATTTAATAGGCATATTCCATACAAACTACTCATCACAAATTTTCCATTTTAAGAGTCCACATGAAAAATCAATATGCAGAGACTAGAAGCAAAATACATCAAACAAAAACTTCCTAGAGATGTCTGAGTTGTTGGAAAATTTTACTATTTTTCCAAATCTTTTTAAGGTTTGAGAAAAAATGGTGCATTTTTGGATAAAAACAAACATACTTTTACTGATGAATTTTTTACTATTCTATCATTCTTTCTCACCAAAACCACAATTTCCTACAAATCCCATGAAGTTTTAAATTAATAGTGTTTGGCTGATATTTACCAAGAAATGGTTTACCCATCACCATAAAAATGGAATTAAAAATATATCTGGCCAAAGAAATCCAAAAGAGAACGTTGGATTTTGTTGGGTTTATAGACAATGATATGTATTTAAGTGACCATGCATTCTTAACCTCTCTCGGGTGCAATTCAGAAGTAATCTGCCTATTAATAACCTACACTGGACATCACGGTTGCAATCCAAGTGAGTAGCGTCACAACAAAATTAGCTAGTACACACATGTTGCTTAGGGCAGCAATGTTACCATAGTTACTACCAGATCAAACATCTCAGGAAAGCAGAGCCACTAAGTCTTTCAATGTGCAGAAATTCAGCACTTTTGATAGGTAATGAGCCTTCATTTTCCTTCATCTTTGGGCTTTTCCAATTGGTCTTGTGCTGTTTCTTTATCTTTCTTTTTCACATCTAAAAAAACAAATAATTTTCCATCATATAGAGAATATACTGAAAGCTACTTTGTATTATATTGGAATAAAACAGTTGGTTTTTCCTTTATGCACCCTAGTCATTTTCTACTTGATTAGGACATACTTTGCCATTAATGCAGATGTAGAAACTACACAAAGGAAAGAGATATGGGTCTGTCTCTTAGTTATCTTTCTCTCCTATTCTCCAGAATTATTATGTGCCAGGTGGTCTTCAAAGGTATTATTACAATCTCCATTTATAGATTAGTTTACTGAAGCATAAACAGGTTAAGTGACTCGCCCAAAGTCACTGAGCTAGTAAGTGACAGAGCCACAATTTGGATGCAGACTGACTGACCCTGCCCTTCCCCGTCTCTCGATGTTGGATCACCCTCTCTCTAGCTTCCTCACACTTTTTATCTCCTTTGCTCTTAGGACTTAATCGCACTTTCTACTTCCAGGAAAAAAAGTCAGACCATCAGATCACACAAGCTCAACTTTCTGCCACAAAACCTCTAAACTCCCCTAAACGTCTCGACGTTTTTCTTCTGCCCATGTTACAATGGAAGATGTGCTCCTCAGGACTAACTACATAAGTTGTTGGAACCTAGTGCAAAGTGAAAACACAGCACCCCTTATTCAAAAACTATGGACAATTTCAAGGCAGCAACAGTAGAACAAAACCAAGGGCGAGCCTCTTATGAGCCCAAGGCCCTGGACAGCTGCCCACCCAGCACGCCCTTGTAGCTGGCCCTGGTGCTGCTCCTACTGTCCAGGTCTAATTTCTTCATAATCCAGGATCTTATCCATTTCTGCCTCAACAGCACTCTCAAGATCATCTCTAATCCCTGCATTTCATCTGACTTTTGTTCTTTCTCCTGGCTCCTTCATTTCCTCAAGTCACTACCATCTTCAAACTAACAAAGGCCTTCTTTCGACTGCAATTCCTCCACTTACTGGCTTTTCTTTTATCCTTTAAAATATGTTATATCTTTTGCTTGTCATCATTTTAAAACAAAACTATTGTTTCTACTACTTCCGCAAAATGGGTCCTGCCAAAATCATCAATGGCATCTTCGAAAAGAAATCTGATAGACCATTCAGTTCTCCAACTTTCAAGCGCTATGTACCAAGCAGTGAAAACAAACAAACAAACAAACATACATTCCAGCTCTCAGGGAACTTTTTGTGAGGAATACGGACAATAACTAAAATAAGTAAAATGAGTGGCATGTGGGAAGTGAGAAGTGCTACAGAGGAAATTAAAGATCAGGAATTGTCAAGAAGTCTTGGGGCCTGGAGGTTGCAATTTTAGAGAGGGTTGCCTGGGAATGCCTCACTGAGAAGGGGTCATGTGAGTAAAGACCTGAGGAGGTGAGGGAGTTCACTAGTTGGGTAGCAGGGAGAAGAGCATTCCAAGAAGAGAAAACGTCAAGGTCAGAGGCAGCAACGTGTAGGAAGAACTGCAATCGGGACTGTGCAGAGAAAGAAAGGATGGAAAATGGGGTCAGAGAGGTACCAAGAGACTAGATCTTTGAAGGAGAAAATGGCAGATTTCTGAACCAATTTTGAAAGTAGAGCTGACAGCATTTGGATGTCTCATAGGCCTCTTAGATGGAATATGCAGGAAGCAGATATCACTCCTCTAACCCTCAAAATTGCTTTTCTTCCATGCTGGCCCTTCTCAGTATATGGCATCACCATCTACCCTGCTGCTCCAGGAATTATCCTCCATTTCTCTTCTTCATTACTTGTAGTCATCTCCACCACCTCCAATTCATCAGCAAGTCCTATGAATTCTGCCTATAAAATATATCCCAAATCCACCCACCTTTCTCCATCTTCACTGCCTACTCAGAGCCATCGTCTTTCACGGGACTACTGCAACTGTCCCACAGGTAAAGTCAACAAAGCCCTTTATCCTTCTCTAAGGACAAATTTGACTTGGGGTTAATTTTCTAGCTCTGTTACCCTGGGAACCGGATTCAGGTGGAATGTCAGCCTGGTTACTAAGCATATGGTAAAAATGAACCAAATGGTAAAGTACAACTGTACTGAGAGAAACTATATGATAACTGTAAATACCTGGTAGGAAACCATAGCACTGGGATTCCGTAAATGCCATGAAACTTATAACTGAGCATGTCCCTTGCAGAGAAGTTAGGGAGCAGCATCCAAGGACTTGTTACAAAGTATTAGCCCCCATGGGACATGGGGCTTCTAACCTGTTGCCCCCATTGGTGCCGATCTTGTCCCCTTGCACCTGAGTTCTCAGTGAGTGGTGGGGTGGAGGTGCATAGAGACTGGCCCCCAGGACTGCTTATGTGGATCGCTGCAAGGGCTTCCACAGAAGGAGATGGTGTAGTGCAGCCCTTCTGGCCTGCTGTGTTTCTAAACCTGTATACCTCTGAGCAGACTGGCACCAGACGTGGTCTTATGAGTCTGAATGTTTAATTTGGCCCCAAAACATTTCCTAATGGGGATTGCACATCCTAACTCAACTATATCCATTATTTCTCTTCTACAATCCATTCTCCACATAACAAAGTGGATATTCAAACAGGAACATCACTCCCCTGCTGAAAACCCTCACATTTAGAATAATATCCTCTTTATTCATCCAGGTTTCTGAAGCCCTAAGAGATCTAGTCCTTGCCTCCTCTCCAGTGTCACCTCTACCACTCTCCCTCTTACCCACTGCCTCCGAGCCGTGGTGGCCAGATTTTATGCTTCTTGACACGTCCACCTTGTTCCACTCTAAGAGCTTTTTACAAGCTGCTCCTTCTGCAAAGAATGCTCTTCCCTCTGATTTTCCTGTGCCTGGACCATTCAGTTGTTGTTCAAAACATACTGTGGCCATTCAGATTTCAGTTAGGACATCCAGAATTTCTCAGTCTAAAGTAGCCACCCAATAACTCTCTAACGCAGCATCCTGTTTTAATTCTCTGATAGAACATATCACTGCTGACTTACATATTTATTTGTTTACACTCTAACTCTCCCATTGGAATATAAGATGCAAAACAGTCAGAGTTTATGTCTGTCTTATTCACTACTACATGGCCGGTTTTTAGAATGGTGCCTAGCACTTGGCACTAAGTTGAATGGTGGATCAAATGAATAGTTAGTGATGGTGGGAGGTAAGAAAGGCCCTTTGTGACATTTACAGTTTCCTAAGCTGCCACCCTCTGTCACCTCTTGCTGATATGTTACAGGGCATCATTGTCCTCCTTACCATGGTTATCAACTTGTAAGGGATAGATTAAGATGGATTATAAACTAGGAAGATTTCAGGCAGGTTAATGTCACACAGGGTGCAGGATGTCTGAGATCCTAGATTTCTTCCCACTTAAGAATATCAAAAAACAAAACGAAAGAGGATTGATCTGAGGGAAACTTGCAGAACTGTCCCAGAATTTCTATTTTTAAATGACTAACACATTGAAATCATAATGTCTGAGACAGGCCCTAGATTTTTGCTACTATTAGCAGTTGAAAACTATTCATTTTAAATCCTTAACGTCTGTACTTAGTTAATAAAAAAAAGAAGATAGACCTTAAAGCTATTTATGTATAGCTTTGTTAGTGAAACATTGTCTATGCCATTTACTCATATAAACTTACTTCCTTTTGTGCATTCTTGAACATCCGGTGTTACTGTGTTGATTCACTTTTTAACATTTTGAGTTCCTTAGTTAATACCTTCAACTTTATTGCAAAATGATTTAAAGGAAAATATAAAAATAGAAACAATATTCTTTCAGATAATGGTCTCTTCAGTGAACAAAATAAAATGAAGACACTACTAGCTTTCTTACAGTGTATTTGTTCTCTTTTGTTTAACTAAATAATGTCAATAAACATTAAGGTTTTGTGTGTGTGTTTAGGGGCTATCAACTTTAATTAGGCCTGTTACATGAACAAGTAACTTATCTTCTCTACCTCGCTAGTTGAAGATGGCTCTTCGAAAGCAATATCATGCCCTGATAATCAGATTACATTTTTTAACTTAAAAGGCCAAAAACATTACACATATTTTTATTCCTCTTCTTTCATTTCCTCCATCTTTTCTTTTATCTTATGATAGTTTACGTGTACGTGTATACTTTTTTACTATTACTTTAGTACCCTTTATGATACATAAAATGATTTTTAGAAAAAGGTGAGGTAACCGTGGGACTCCAAGGTCTGGCCACAGTCCCTGGCCTAACAAGGATATAAGTATTTCATAAAGATCATACCAGGAACATTTGTAATTTTACCAGGTAGAAAGTCACCTCGTGAGGCAAAGAACTAAGAGACCTCTTCTAGGGCTCACACGAATAGGGTAGAGGTGCAGAAGCTTCCAGCTCTCTCTTGCCTCATTGCCACCAGTAATCAATTTCTACACACACACTGGAGTCCACTTTGAAGTCTAAAGCGGGGTACAAAGCACAGGTATGTTGGTAATGACTTGGTACTAAAACTGTCTTTAAGCTATTTGAATTTTTTTAAGTGAAAGGACTCAACACTTTACTGTAAGTGTTATTATATTTATCTTCACAAGACTAAACGCTGGAAGCTTTATGAACTGTATGTAAGCAACAGGGTAAAAGACCCAAGATTTTCCTTCATTGGTTTGATAGCTCTCGTTTTTTCTGAATTCAACTTTTTCTACTGATTAAAGAATGATCAACTTTTAAAGTTCCTATCTCTAGTTGATAATAAACCTATTCTTAGCTATGAGAAATAGAAGAGCTTGTAGAATACTACAATGAAGCAGAAGCTTCCAAAGTGATTTGCCAATGGATGGCAGAAGAAAAATTACTTTATTTCTGAGAGCTTCTCAAGAAATTTTGCAAGCTGTTTGAAGGAATGGATTATATTTGTTCACCTTTGTATTCCCAATCATTAGCACTGTGCATAACTATACACATCCAACGAATAAATAAATGTCCAGTTCCACATTTAATCTAGGAGATAATAAGAGGAAAAGTCCACTTTTAGAAAGGCTGAAAAAAAATTTACTTAGCTTTAAACAAAAGCTGAGAAGCTTTAGTAAACAAGCTGAACTAGTTCAAAGGGAGACTGTTCCAGAGGGAAGGATGAAGAAGAGAGAAATGCTGCTGATTTTAAGAGGATTTTGAGTGTTACCTTCCTTCACGGAGAGGACCTCCGGTTTGAGGGGCAACTCCGAGGTTCCACCCGTGGCAGCTGAACCCTGGATGTCTGGTAGAGCATTCCGGCGGCCTGTCCTTGCTGATGATGCAAAATTGTTGACCACAGGCTCCACATCTGTCATTTTTGATGAATCTGTCCTCATAGCAACATCTACAAATAGAATGTACACATGAAGAAGAGGATGAGCCTAGCCCAAGGTCCATGTTCACACTGGTGGGGGTTAAAAGGCATGGCTACATCAACAACATGGAAGCCCTGAATATCTAATCATTGATCGTACCCTGCATCTATGTCTATGCTAAGGTCCTGGAGCTTCTATTTGCACTTTTGTACACTTGCTGAATAAAGCAGGAAGGCCTCAGTGTGAGCCAGATTGCTATAAATAACCTCAGAGCCGAAGGAGCCACTTGGATGCTTCAGGGTGCAGTAATCTGTTGCCTTTTATTCTGCTTTTCTATGGATGGATCAGCCAAATGAGGGCTTGGAAAGAAATGCAAACTGACTTGCTTGGCCACTCCTGTGGAGACTCTGCCTGCCAGTATTTGCTTGTAGTGCTTGCTTAGGCTGAAACCAAATCACTATAATTTGTAAGGACCAAACAAAACACACTTTTTTCTTACTCTTTAGAAATAAGAAATTCAACTTTATGTCAAAGGCTTTTTACCCCAGTGGCAGCTGTGTATTTCTATCTGCTCTAGTCTCAGACCTAATTTTCAATAGACTCATGTCCGTGTTTGGGAGAGCAGAACCTGTGTTACCTTTTCTTGCCTTCAAGTGGACATGGTAGTAACTAGTGCTTTTCTAAGCATCCTTTATCTTCCTAGCAATTGTCTCTCTCTATGAAAGAATTCTCAAGAGACCATTCACTATACAGCGAGGGAGGTAGCAGACATTGCTTACTCTAAAACTAGCCCTCTCTTTCATATGACGTTTTCTAATGAATCTTTCCTAAGAAGTCAACACTGAAGAGTATCTCAAAAGCAGCAGCAAACTTTTTTTTTTTTTTCTTTGAGAACCCATTAAATGCTAGGCTCTCAGCTGGGCCTTGAGAGTACAGAGGAATGATTTACTCTCCTTTTTTAGGGGACTTGTACTCTCCAAGGGGAGAAAAAAGGTTTACATACAAGGATAGATAACATCATAACACAGAATGTGCTGAGTATCAACCAAGAGATGGAGATACTCATTTGTGGTACTTGAGGGCCGAAATATATGAACCTTGGCCTACACGAAGCAAACCAAACTTTTCACCTCAGTTAGAAGGGAGCCCTTTCCAATCAGTTAACTGCAATTCAAGAAATGCTAAAAATGAAGTGAAACAGTCACAAAATATGGTGCGTTTGATATTAGAAACACAATTTCTTTGGTCCATAGCAACCAAGAAATGCACATCAAGCTTAGTGTGGGCCTCAGGAGTCCACGAGTAGAGTCTAGGCTACTTCCCCAGATGGTCTCATCTTTCCAGGAATCATGGACAATTTGAGAACAATGCTAGATTTTCAGACATAATTTTGGACTTCTAACTGTTGAGTATTTGCCAGTTGTCTGGTATTGACAACATAAAGTAAAGAGCACTGGACTATTAGTCAAAAAGAACACTCCATTACAGGCCTGCAAGGTGATATTGGTTAATTTCTCCGAGTCACAGTTCCTCCCCTATATAATGGATATAAACATTAGCCTGACTGATTCACAGAATTCTAGTGAACAAATGAGATAAAGAACATGGAAACTCTTTGTAACTCTAAAACCATATGTTTGATTACCAGCATCACTGTTCATTCCTCACTAAGTTTTATTTACGCCACCACCTCCTATGTATCCCCCTTAGTCCTAACAAGAAACATCTTCCCATTGAAAGACCTCTTGAGTTTTTTAAAAGGGAAACCAGAATTTATTCAATACTACATGAACACTTTCATATCTATTATCTCAGATAAACCTCCCAATAATCCTTGTGAGGTAGTGAGAAATAACCCTCACTATATGGATGTGGTAACTGGGGCTCAGAAAAGTTAAGTGACTTATTTTAAGTTGAACAACTGCTAACCTAGCACACAAGCATGCAAATCCAGTTTCAGTTCACTCTGAAAGCAAGATGACATGGATTACCACAAACCTATCATCTTTCTAAATCCCGGTGATACATACAGACAGCCAAACAACAGCTACTTCAGATTCTGCCCTTCATTACTTTTTAAATAGAAAAAATCATATACAGTTGACCCTTGAATGACACCAGTTTAAACTGCACAAGCCCACTTATATGTGGATGTTTTTCAATTAACATGTACTACAGTGCTACACAATCCACAGTTGGTTGAATCCAGAGATGGGGAACTGCAGATATGGAGGTTGGATTGTAAAGTTATACACAGGTTTTTGGCTGTATGGAAGTCAGTGCCCCAACCTCCATGTTGTTTAAGGGTCAACTGTATATATATGTGTGCGTATGAAAAAGAAAGAGATTCCTTGTCTTTTCATAGGTATTCCTCTCTGGCTTGAATGTTTGGTTATCTGTGAGCCCTCTGCACTACTCCCCATGACACACAAATTTCAATTAGAGATCGCTTCTCTACAGCTCATGAGGAGTATTTGACACCAGTTCGGAAACAGAACCCATTTGCAGGCCCCCATTCTGTCCCCAGCCAATTAACATCACATCAAAAGCCATGGCCATGATGAAGTGTTTATTTCTGTGAAGCATCTTCCTGTGTAGTTACAAAGAAGTTAACTATGCTAAGCTTGGAGGAGAAGCTCCACGAATACCTTGATTATTACTGTCCTGACAGTCCAAAATCATAAAAACTGAAAATAACAATAGATATAAGACTATTAAGATACACTCTTTAAAATACTTAAATGCTATATATTTTATGTTTAGCAAAATGGGATATGTGAAAGGACTACTGAGTTAGAATTTGCATACTGACAGAAAACTTCCAAAAGGTGGCCTGTAGAGTGGGCCATCAACATGGAAGAAGACATTCTGGGCTCCAAGTTTTTTCTTTGCTATTGGCTCCTATCTTGAAAGTTTTTGCTTTTGCCTTTTATACTATTATTTCTGGCATAGGCTTTCTAAACGAGTCCTTTTTTGTTGATTGGTGTTCGAAAACAAGACCATCACAAGCCATCTAAAAGTTTGTCAACATTATACTCATTAATTACCATTTTAAAGTCAAAACAAAACTGGATATGCAGGGAGGTCAAGCAACAGGTTACTTTACTCCAGAGCTTTCCTTGGTCCTTTTCCAAACTCTTATTAGGCACCATCTTCCTTTCAGAGCCTGTCACTGATGCTGAGTGACCAGGATGTCAGGCTCCACCACAAGATGGATAGTTTGCCCAGCCCAGACCCACAGGGCTGTAGGGACAGGGAGCTTTCTGTAGTGAAGTCATCTGATCTTCCCGAAAGAACGTGCCGGTGACTTAGAGATCACTGGGAAGAGAGTCTGAATGCATAGGGTGATTCTTAACTGGGCTCTATTAATCCCCTGGTAAGAAAGTTTATTGCAGCACTAGAAATAATCTGGAAGTCCATCAGGAAAGGAATGATTGAATAAACCATATATATTATATTATGGAATTTTATATGGCTCTTAAAAAGAATGTGTTAGATCCAGTCAGATCTTAACTTACTGAGATATGTTCTAGACACACTGTGAAATAAAGCAAGTTTAAAAAGAAATATTTACAGCATGAGGGGAAAGGAGAAAAAGTAATGAATGTAATGTAATCTCAACTTCGTAAAAAGAATAAAAATTCTAGTTGGGAATTTAAGAGAGAGCAAGGAGAATACTAACCACTGTTGGTATCTCCTTACATATTTTAACTTGTAATAATGTGTTAAAATAATATATAAAGGACTTGAAATACATTCACCTGGCAAAATTATGAATACACAGGTATTCGAACACCGAATGTCTCTAAAGTAACGTTTTGATAATTTTACCCCAAATAGTATATCTTCAAGTGAAAGTCTCTCACTACCCCAACTAGCCATCCTACTTATCTATTGTTATTATCCTATGCAACACTGATTGTGTATGCAGTCAATATATATACACACATATTATATATATACATAAACATACATACATATAAAGTAGACAGAATTGCTCTCTTCAATGCTTTGTGACATTTAAAAAAATATATAACCCATAGAAAGATGAGGAAACACTACGAAGAGAAACAAAAGAGAGATTAACTTCCATGTTCTTTCAATTTTCTGGGCTTAAAGCTAATTGTGTCTATGTTTGCTAACCAAGGCAGCTGACTCACTAGCAACTCTTCCTCTTTTTCTTCTACAGAATTAGCAGTGGAATTTGTATGAGTTCTGCTTTGTCAACTGTGGCTGCTTACAGGAGCTGAAACCATTTGGACATTGGGAGATTTCACAGAAGTCCCTGCACGGCCCATAGAAAGATAATGTGATTTACAAATGCCTGGGACACACTTTCTTCTCTACTGAAAATACACAATTTTCAGAATGCCTTAACAAAATACCATTACACAGCCACATATACACACATGCTAGGATCTTTGCAGTCTCCAAAATATGAAAATGCAACACCAGCATAGCTGAAGAAGACAAAGACATTCAAGCTAAATGGAGCACTGGAGGAATATATGTATTTATATATAAAGAAAGCACTAGTCAGCTTCCAGTGGGCTAAAAATTGCCTGCTAGGAATATGTTAGTATGTTACAAGCATAATTATAAACAAATAGAAATTTTTGCAACCTCTTTCCCTTTCAACTGACACGGTCCATCTTAGCTCACACTCATTCTTTTCTCAAACTTCATTATTGAAGCCCAGACCAAAAGGAGGCGGATACCTTTTTTTCTAATCTCTGCATCCATGTCAGTCACGTCATCCTCCTCAGTGAAACCACTACTCATTCTGCATGTAGGACTTGGAATAAACTCTTTACATTTTAAATCAGTTCTCTGGAAGTATGAGTCAGGCTATATGAGAAAACACTTAAAGTGAACAAACAAAGGAAGAACATGTATTTTGTAAAGTCAGTTCTTTTCTGGCCAAAAGACAGAAGGAGAGGGAGGGAGACACACACTGGTCTCAGCAGATAACCAAACATATCATCTGTCTCTCCCCAGCTTTCAAAATCTTAATACCTTACGCTAGATTTCTCTGGTTTGATTTTCTGTTTCAGAATATACAAACCTCTTCCAAACAAGGTAAAAGAACTATAACAGTTGCTTCTTCATGTGGACCAATGAACACAGATAATTATTTATTCATCCAGTCAACATTTATCAAGCTCCTACTAAATTATTACGTGCCAGGCCCTGTGCTAGGCTCACAAGCTACAGAGAGGAACCCATAGGCTGGTGAAATCAAACACATTCTGGTCCTTTCAATTACCTTTCTTGATCTTAAATCTTATTCTTTAGAAATAAAGTAAAAGTATCCACCTCTAAAATGTGAATCATTTAACGTAGCTCCTATTCAACTCAGTATCAAGACAATTTTAGGCTAAACAGAGCTTACATGGAATGTATACATGTATAAAATTTTTTTTTTTAACTTAGAGACCTTTCCCTTTTGAAAAATTCCTCCAAACTTCTGTGCCTCAAGTACAAGCCAAAGGGAATCCTAACTTTTGCCTGTTGACACACGTTTTTTTTCCGTGCTTAGGTTCTTGCTTGCTAATATTACAGATTCTTCCAACACATATTGATATGTACATGGAAGCTATTTTTATCACAGAGAATTTTTGACAGCTTAAACCTATAAAATTCAAAATGCAAAGTCAAACTCGTTTTCCCATAATCTTCCAAGTAAAGCAGTAAACAAATCTGAGTACCTTTCCCACACAATGACATTTGCTATACTAAGACAGGGCCACTTAGAATAATAATATAGGCTGATGTGGCTATAGATGAAAAAGATTAACTGCAGCAAACCATGCAACCCCCTTGAGCATGGGAGTCACAGTCACTATGAGATTTGCCACAATCAGTAAGGACTCCCCCGCCCCTCCTGAAGACCTGGGACGGTGGCATGGCAGGTAGCTCCTCCACACGCACAGAGGAGGAGTGGTTAACTCCACAAGAGAGAAGGGGGCCAGACTTCATGGGAAAACAGCCTCTGAGTAGGGTCCCAGAGAATGAGTAAGCAAGTGCCAGTGAGAGGCTGCTCTCAGGCCATCCACTTCTTATCTTGGCCCTTTCCAACCACTCTTGGACACAAAGTGTTCCTATATTTCGAAAGGGGCACAAATACTCTCCAAGCTCACAGAAGCCCAAGTTTTGCACTGGTGGGAAAATCATACAATTTTGAGGTTCATGTGGTCTGTTTGCACCCTTCCTGCCTCACCGTGAACACAGGACCCTGAGAAGTTGGTTCCCCTTTTAATGAGACGGTGGTTTCTAAATGTCAAGTGACTTTTGATGACATCAGTAGGAAGGGGAGAAGGGGAAGTTAACTCTGACCAATGTGGTCACAGTAGAGATGGCTTTGTATCCCTCTGCCTGGTACATGGACTGGGACATAGTTGTCTAATAAATTCAATAAAAGTTTAATTAATAGCTGATACCTATAAATTATGAGCAGGCAAACATAGCCTGTGAAGGTGCTTTTAATTATTAATATTCTTAATAAAAGCTAAAAGTTCAATTATTAAATATTAAAATGAAATTTGTTACATTAAAATTAAAATAGCTTTGGAGGCAGGCTGTGGACTTTGGCAAATACAATGCCTTGCAGGTGTAAGTTACACTGACAGTCATATGCAGAAGAGTAGTTAAAGCACAAACTCTTATAGAACCACCCTCATCCAGGGCATCTGGAGAGTTATACTCTCCAGACACCAGTCCTCTCTGGAAAAGATCCATATACATTAAACTGTCAACAGCCTTGCATGCAGGACCACTCAATCCTGTCTGAAACATCCGCAAGACATTTGTTCTACACCAAAAGGTCCTTGATATTTGTTCATACTTGGTCCTTTCCAAAACATCCATGGAGACATTTATTTGGCCTTGATATTTGGTCATGTCCAAAACCATTTGGCATGGACCAAATATGCTCATGGATGATTTGTATAGGACTAAATTTCAAGGATATTTAGACATGGGCCAAATGTCTCATGGAGCTTTGGACGGGACCAAATGTCTGCTGTGAATAGACTTGCCAACCTGAAGTCAGTTACATATAATTCATCAGGTTTCCCTTGTACAAATATGCAATCCTCTAATACTTTAAAAGACCAGATCCTATCGTCTTAATTCTCCTTTACCATTTTCATGCTCAACAAGCAGAAAAATAAAGCCCTTTTATCCTCTGGGCTTATTTTCTTTGCCTACGATTACTATCGAGAGTGACCCACTGATGACAAAAAATAGTCCCATAATTACTCTTCCAATTTAAAGGTAATTTAAAGCAATATCTTAAGCATGGACACTTTCAATTACATGCTTTTATTTCAGAAAACTTCATAGTATATATGCTTATCTGTCTTCAAAAGGAAAAATGCCGTGTGATACAAAACAATAGAACTCTTTTTATTAACATACAAAAATTTATACATGTGAATGTGTACCACATCCTTCAAAGGAACTTTAGGAAGCTACATATTTATGCCACCTCTCAAAATATTTTTGTGACTTCATAAGTGCAGCTCATCTTATATTCATATATAATATAATGATAAAATATTATTTTTAAAATGCAACATTATATTTACAGTTTTTAATTATAGTTCTTAATTACCAACTGTGTGTCCCATTTGTGCGCCCATCTCTTTCAATGCACTTCAGGTTCTTTTCAAAGCCTCCTTAAGTAATTTAGATTTGCATATATTCAGAAGAAAACTGAATTTTCAGTTTTCTGAAGATTTCAAAGCAGTTTTGAGCAGTGACAGCATTACTGAACTACATTAGTACACCCTTGGGATGAGTGTCTTTAAATTAGTCCTTATGTTAAGCAGTCCATCTGGAGCAATGAAAAGTTTGCCCACCTAAAAGTGAACATCCCTGATGTCGAATCCTGCATTGCCTTCTAATAGACTTTCGACTTCCAGCAAGGCTTCTCAGTTGTTTCCACATTTATCAGAAGTAGGATTAATATTACCTATTCTACTACCTTAGAACCGAACTAATGAATATAAATGTGCTTGGTTAACAACTACACAAATGAAATTTGTTTAGAAATCAGTCATATTAATTTATAGGCACTATAACAGATTATCATTATGAACATCAATTACCCTGTTAAACTATGGTGTTGATGTGGCTCTGGAGACAGCCTCTGATGATGTGAGTTACAAAGACAAAAAAAGATTAACACTGAGACCTCGCCAGAAACTTGGTGTTTAAAAACAGAAAGAACATTTAAAAAAAAATTATTTACAACCTCCCTTCCACCTCCCTATTGACCAACCCAGCCCCACAGACATACACACACCCCTCAGAGTTGGCTACTTTTCTGCAACAGCTGTACCAGATAAGCCACCTGTCACGGAAAGCCATATCTCCCTTACACTGTTCATTAGAGAGTTTCTCCCAGAAGGTGAACTCCCCATATAGTTTCAGCACAAACCCTGTTTAAGTGTTTCCTTAATAGGTAATATGGGATTGAAATTCTCAATTTCTTTGTGATGCCTGAAAAAGAATTCCTCATCTGAGTAACAACATAATGACATAATATGGTGAGGAAAGAAGGGTCGCAAAAGATCATGTGAGAGAGCTCTGCTTTCTCAGTGAGGCTTGTCCTGACCACCCCATTTAATGGTGTTCCTCCCCATAGCTCCTGAGCTTCCTTGCCTCTCTCTCCTTTCCCTGAGCTCTTAGTAGCTTCCAACACGTATTATAATTATAACTTACTAGGATTGTACTTGTTTACTGTCTCCCTCCACTGGGATGTAAGTTCTACAAAGGCTTTCTGTAGATTTTTCACTGCTCTATGCACTAAAGCTATGCCTGGCACTTAGTAGGTACTCTATAAAGTTTGTTTATTGAATGGAACAATTTTTCTTTTTCTTTTCATTTTTCTTTTTCAAAATGAATTCTTTTCTTTTTGCATATGAAAATAATACATGTTCATTATTGGGGTAAAATGACGATTCTGAAAAGCATAAAAGAGAGAAAACAAATTGCCTTATATCCCATTATCCAGTGACAGCACTGTTATAATTCTGGTGCCTATCCTTCCAGAAGGTTTTCAGTGTTCACATACACAAGCATATCACATACATATCTTATAAGTATGTATTTTGAAGTTAGATTATATTTATTTTATATCATGTTGCTATTATATCTTAAAACTACTATATTTTCCAGGCCAAGATAATTCTAAATTTTTAGTAAAAGTTTTGAAAAAAGAAAAATTTCTAGAAAGCTAAAATTTCAGGATGTATACCGACTATAAAATATGCATAGCCAAAAGCCAAATGCAATAGCAAAAGTAAGGGACATGGCTAAGGACTAAAATCATTCACAAACCTTTCCTTAATTAAACTGAATAAAGTTAATATATAGGTAAGAGGCTTTTGTAAGTGTACACAACTTTAAAAGTTCCAGTAGTGTCTTTTTCTTCTATTTCCTCAATTTAAAGAAAAATTCTTTGGGATGTCTCTTAGTGCCTTTTTGAACGAATTTAATTTTCACCTTTTTTTTTTTTTTTCTTCCAACTGAGTAAAGGGGGAAAATAATTGAGCCTTTTCAAGCTCTGATTTGTTCTCTAAGTTCTCTTCAGTATTTTATTTTTCTTCGCAGGAGAAGAAATCACTGTAGAGTTTTATTAAGCCCAATATTCAATCCAAATAACAGTGGCAAAAATTTTAAAGCTGTTTTGAGGATTTTCTGGGTCATACAGGCAAAACAAATTCCCAAACAGCAAATACTTCAGAAAGAAAAATCATACCATTGAAATATTTTTGTTCATCAAATTATGTATATTGGTATTAACCTACAATTAAGTTAATTGAAGTAAAATTATTTATATGGATGCATTTAACTTTTACAGAAAACTTTTAATAAAAAGATTCTGTTATTATATTTATTTATTATTATATAAGCTCAAAAGAAAAAAGTCCTCATGAAAAATTGTATCTAAAATATATTCAACTGACATAACAAATAAAAAAGTTCAAAAACCTATACATAAATGTATATATATACACGATATTAATTTTAAAAATATATGCACAGAAAAACATGGCAAGGGAAATACACCAAAATTTTAGCAGTAGTCCTTTCTTGGTAGTATTACTATAAATGTTTTCTATCTTTTTCTTTGAACTTGATTGTGTTTTCCAAATTTTCTATAATGAAGATTTTTATAATATTAAAAATGGCATAAACATGTGTTGAGTACTGTTTTAAAGCCTTTTAATGAGAATAAGCTTATGAGATTCTGTGCTGTAGGGAAGTCATTATTGTCTTTATTTTAAAGGTGAGGAAAGTGAGGATCATAGAAGTAAAATGATTTGGCTACAAGCCAGAACCCATTTTATTGGGTTAGCCAAAAAGTTCATTTGGGTTTTTCCGTAACAGAACTTACGGTCAATCCAATATCTGACACCTCATTCCTTGCTCCTTCTATTACACCTCACCACATATTTGCTGAAGAAAGACTCAGGCTTCATTCAACCAATTGTTACTAAGCATCTCATATATCCTTAACTCGGTGCGGAATTCTGGGTAAATAGTGCCAAATAAGACTAAAGACTGTGATAGACACAGTGGGGATACACAAAAGAAGCAAAATACAAGATCCTCACTCTGGAAAAGTCTGTGACCTAATATACAAATAAAATACACACCATTAAAAGAAATGTAAAAATAAAGTCAATATATGATATATTTAAATAAGTGGTATAAATGAAAATACTATAAAATGTAGAAATGTTATTGAATTTGGGGGCTATTAAGAGAGACTTCACAGAAGCTGTGGAACACATATTGGGCCTTAATATTTGAGAGGGTAGAAAGAAAATAAAAAGGCTTTACCAAGCCAAAGAAATCTTTAGCTAAATCATGAAGATGGGAGTGTAGAAGGCAAATTACAAATAAAGGAAAAGGAAATATGGGGCTATAATAGAGTATTATGCCATATAGAGCTGGAAAAATAAGTTGGACCATGGTCATTACTAGAACCCAAGTTGCAATGAAATGAATTCTATTACAAAGGATACTGTATTTATTCTTGTGAGCCCTGGGGAACCAGGAAACTTTCTAAGCCATATAATAAGGATGTGTACTAGATGCATTGTTTGAAAACTGAAACTGAAGTGAAGGAGATTAGAAGGCTATTAAAAAGGGACATTTGTAAGCAAACCCACCATAATAGGAGGGATAAGCTCTTTACAAAAAATATCTGTAAATGCACAGACCAAGAATAGCTTCTTTTTTAAAAAAGAAGAAAAAAGATAGGGCACCATCAGTTCTGAAGATTCATTACAAACTTTCAGAATTTATACTTTCAGACATGAAAATTCATTACAGTATATGAGTTATTAAGATAGTGTGGTATTCTTCAAGGATAGACAAATAGAAAAATAGAATAAAATAGAGATTCCAGAAATAGACACATATACATATGGTTCCTTGATGTGTGACAAAGGGAGTAACTACTAATGTGGTCTCTTATAACTATGGTAAGGGTTTAACCATTGCTGGTGGACTTCGAAGATTCACAGACAGGAAACTAGATATTGATGGGAAGATTGTCAATCATGGAAAAAATGGTTCTTAAAATAATATATGACTACATATGAATACAATAAAATTCTAGGATTAGTAAATAAATGGCTTCAAGTTATAGTGTATTCCTGTGAATCTTGTATTTAAATATTTTCATACAAGTTGAAAGAACAAGGTATAACCTCCACTTGATTTCAACAATTGTTAACAGTTTGCTATATTTAATCTCTCTCTCTAAACATACACACACACACACAATTCTCGTTCAACCAATTGAAAGCAAGCTGCTAACACGACACTTTCACGTCTGATATTTTAGCACGTCTTAAGAATTACATTCTTCTATATATCCATAATAACATCGTTCCACAATGTTCTTTTTTGCACATTGCAATTGTGACATAATTCCCCCTTTCTCCTGGATATAATCCAGCCTTTAGGAATTTTTGAAGGGGGT
This sequence comes from Physeter macrocephalus, assembly GCF_002837175.3. NCBI lineage: Eukaryota > Metazoa > Chordata > Mammalia > Artiodactyla > Physeteridae > Physeter > Physeter macrocephalus. The sequence goes on from NC_041223.1 coordinate 39,774,176, forward strand.
GATCATTGGTTTTTGCATGTCTGAAAAAAACTATTTTATCTTCATTCTTGCAAGGTATACCACTCTAGGTTGAAGTTACATTCTACAAGCACTTCATGATACTATCCTCTTTTATCCCTTTTTTGTTGTTAGGACGTTTGCTGATTGTGATGGTTAATTTTATGTGTCAACTTGACTAGGCAACAGGGTACCGAGAGATATTTGCTTAAACATTTTTCTGGGTGTGTCTATGAGGGTGTTTCTGGGTAAGATTTGAATCAATAGACCGAGTAAAGCAGATTGCCTGCTCCAATATAATCTAATCCACTGAAGGCCTTAATGGAACAAAAGACTGAGTCAGAGAGAATACGCTTTCTGCCTGACTGTTTTCTAAGACATCCATACATGTTTCCCTATCTTCAGACTCACACTTGACTGGAACTTACATTATCAGCTCTCCTGCTTCTCAGGCCTTCAGACTTGGACCAGAACTATACCATCAGTTCCTGGGTCTCCAGCTTGCTGACTACAGGGCTTGGGATTTCTCAGTCTCCATAAAAGCATGAGCCAACTTCTTATAATAAATAAATATACATCTAGATCTAATATATACATATATATTAAGTCTTCATCTGCGTCTAATCTGCTGTATAAGCTATACACCAAGTTGTAATTTCTAATTATTATATTTTTCATTTTTAGACAATCTGGCTCTTTTTCAAGTCTGCTTCATTGTATTATAGTATCTTATGCCTTAGTTACACATAATTTACATATACTCATTTATTCTTTTCAAATATACTAAACCTATGTTTTTAAATGCTATATAAGTAATTCCAATATCTGAATTCTTTATACTAGTCTGATCCTGTTATTTATTGTTTATGTAGAATCTCTCTCATGGTGGCTTATTTCCCTGCATGTTTTATGATTTTGGGTTGTAAGCTCAGGTTTTTAAAAACTTTTTCCTTGAAATTATGTGAGACCTGACTTAAAGTATTTTCCTCTACACAGGCTCTGAATATGCCTCCACTGGGTGTCTGGGGAACTACCAAATTCGTTAGCTTTAAATTCTCAGCATGGAATTTTTCAGACTAGACAGACTACAGAGCTGCAAACCTGTGTGAGGTTCCACTTTTGGTAATAAATGATCAGGACAGCCCTTTCCTCTTCACCACCCAAGGCAAGGCCAAGACTGGCAACAATTCTTACTGTCTTCCTTTGAAGGTTAGGGGTTGTCATATTACCCATTGAACAGACTAAAACTTATGCTGATTTCCCAACTTGAGTGGGTCCTAAAAGTTTCTTTCCTTGTCCGCAGATCACAGCTCTTTAAAACAAAAGTTGTGAGTCACTAGGGAACCCAAGGAAGCCTCTGAGTACAGTACTCACCTGTCTTTAGATAGGTGGTTTCTCATTGTTCTGGGTTTATGAAGTATTCTCTTATTTGCCAATACAGACGTTCATTTAAAAAGAGTTTTGAAAATATTTTATCCTACCTTTTAGGGTAATGTGTACTAGAGTTTTTTTTACGGACATTAACTCTTCCATAGTGTCAGAAAAGGAAGTTTTAAGTTTCAATAGTTTCTTATCCAAGTAATAGCAAGATAGTCATTTCACTCAGTCATACAAAAATATGTGCAATAATATAACTGCATTATTCTTTTTTTTAACATCTTTACTGCAGTACAATTGCTTTACAATGGTGTGTTAGTTTCTGCTTTATAACAAAGTGAATCAGCTATACATATACATATATCCCCTTATCACCTCCCTCTTGCGTCTCCCTCCCATCCTCCAGCTATCAATTTTACATTTGGTAGTGTATATATGTCCATGCCACTCTCTCACTTCGTCCCAGCTTCCCCTTACCCCTCCTCATGTCCTCAAGTCCATTCTCTATGTCTGCCTCTTTATTCCTGGCCTGCACATAGGTTCTTCAGAACCATTGTCTTAAAAAATTTTTTTTTAGATTCCACATCTATGCGTTAATATATGATATTTGTTTTTCTCTTTCTGACTTGCTTCACTCTGTATGACATACTCTAGGTCCATCCACCTCACTACAAATAACTCAATTTCGTTCCAGTTTATGGCTGAGTAATATTCTATTGTATATATGTGCCAAATCTTCTTTATCCATTCATCTGTCGATGGACACTTAGGTTGCTTCCACATCTGGGCCACTGTATATAGAGCTGCAGTGAACATTTTGGTACATGACTCTTTTTGAATTATGGTTTTCTCAGGGTATAGGCCCAGTAGTGGGATTGCTGGGTCATACTGTAGTTCTACTTTTAGTTTTTTAAGGAACCTCCATACTGTTCTCCATAGTGGCTGTATCAATTTACATTCCCACCAACAGTGCAAGAGGGTTCCTTTCTTCCACACCCTCTCCAGCATTTATTGTTTGTAGAGTTTCTGATGATGGGCATTCTGACTGGTGGTCATATGGTAGCTCTACTTTTAGTTTTTTAAGGAACCTCCATACTGTTCTCCATAGTGGCTGTATCAATTTACATTCCCACCAACAGTGCAAGAGGGTTCCTTTCTTCCATACCCTCTCCAGCACTTATTGTTTGTAGAGTTTCTGATGATGGGCATTCTGACTGGTGTGAGGTGATACCTCATTGTAGGTTTGATATTAATTTCTCTAATGATTAGTGATGTTGAGCATCCTTTCATATGTTTGTTGGCAATCTGTATATCTTCTTTGGAGAAATGTCTATTTAGGTCTTCTGCCCATTTTTGGATTGGGTTGTTTGTTTTTTTGATATTGAGCTGCATGAGCTGCTTGTAAATTTTGGAGATTAATCCTTTGTCAGTTGCTTCATTTGCAGATATTTTCTCCCATTCTTAGGGTTATCTTTTCATCTTGTTTATGCTTTCCTTTACTGTGCAAAAGCTTTTAAGTTTCATTAGGTATAATTCGTTTATTTTGTTTTTATTTCCATTTCTCTAGGAGGTGGGTCAAAAAGGATCTTGCTGTGATTTATGTCATA
>NC_041223.1:39777814-39787958 GCF_002837175.3 Physeter macrocephalus
GTATAGTATCATGTCATCTGCAAACAGTGATAGTTTTACCTTCTTCTTTCCAATTTGAATTCCTTTTATTTCTTTTTCTTCTCTGATTGCTGTGGCTAAAACTTCCAAAACTATGTTGCATAATAGTGGTGAGAGTGGACAGACAAACTTGTCTTGTTCCTGATCTTAGAGAAAATGGTTTCAGTTTTTCACCATGGAGAATGATGTTGGCTGTGGGTCTGTCACATATGGCCTTTATTATGTTGAGGTAAGTTTCCTCTATGCCCACTTTCTGGAGAGTTTTTATCATAAATGGGCATTGAATTTTATCAAAAGCTTTTTCTGCGTCTATTGAGATGATCATATGGTTTTTATCCTTCAGTTTTTTTTTTTTAAAGAAGATATTTGGGGTAGGAATTTATTAATTAATTTATTTATTTTTGCTGTGTTGGGTCTTCGTTTCTGTGCGAGGGCTTTCTCTAGTTGTGGAAAGTGGGGGTCATCGCGGTGCGCAGGCCTCTCACTATCGCGGCCTCTCTTGTTGCGGAGCACAGGCTCCAGACGCACAGGCTCAGTAGTTGTGGCTCACGGGCTTGGTTGCTCCACGGCATGTGGGATCCTCCCAGACCAGGGCTCGAACCCGTGTCCCCTGCATTAGCAGGCAGACTCTCAACCACTGCGCCACCAGGGAAGCCTCCTTCAGTTTGTTAATATGATGTATCACATGGATTGATTTGCATATATTGAAGAAGCCTTGCATTCCTGGGATAAACGCCACTTGATCATGGTGTATGATCCTTTTAATGTGCTGTTGGATTCTGTTTGCTAGTATTTTGTTGAGGATTTTTGCATCTATGTTCATCAGTGATATTGGCTTGTAGGTTTCTTTCTTTGTGACATCTTTGTCTGATTTTGGTATTTGATTCTATGGTGGCCTCGTAGAATCAGTTTGGGAGTGTTCCTCCCTCTGCTATATTTTGGAAGAGTTTGAGAAGGATAGGTGTTACCTCTTCTCTAAATGTTTGATAGACTTCCCCTGGGAAGCCATCTGGTCCTGAGCTTTTGTTTGTTGGAAGATTTTTAATCACTGTCTCAATTTCAGTGCTTGTGATTGGTCTGTTTATATTTTTTATTTCTTCCTGGTTCAGTCCTGGAATGTTGTGCTTTTCTATGAATTTGTCCATTTCTTCCAGGTTGTCCAATTTACTGGCATAGTTTGGGTTTGTAGTAATCTCTCAGGATGCTTTTTATTTCTGCAGTGTCAGTTGTTACTTCTCCTTTTTCATTTCTAATTCTATTGATTTGAATCTTCTCCCTTTTTTTCTTGATGAGTCTGGCTAATGGTTTATCAATTTTGTTTATCTTCTCAAAGAACCAGCTTTTAGTTTTATTGACCTTTGCTATTGTTTTCTTCATTTCTTTTTCATTTATTTCTGATGAAATAAATTTTCATTTATTTCAACAGAAATAAATTTCTGTTCTGATCTTTATGATTTCTTTCCTTCTGCTAACTTTGGGGTTTCTTTGTTCTTCTTTCTCTAATTGCTTTAGGTGTAAGGTTAGGTTGTTTATTTGATATGTTTCTTGTTTCTTGAGGTAGGATTGTATTGCTATAACCTTTCCTCTTAGAACTGCTTTTGCTGCATCCCATAGGTTTCAGGTTGACGTATTTTCATTGTCATATTTTTCAGGTATTTTTTGATTTCCTCTTTGATTTCTTCAGTGATCTGTTGTTTATTTGCATTATTCTTTAACAGAACTTATTTTAACTCGCAGATCCCTATTTTTCCTTTATAGCAGAAAACAGTCTTGAAATTCAAAGTAAAATCATTCACTTCCACATTAAAATGTATTCTCTCTGGGGTACATATTCAACCCGTTCACAATCATCCACAGCATTCATTTCTCCATGTTGTGTAAGGCCTAAAATTGAGGCTCAATATTACATGCTTCCCTGACACGTAGTAAAACTGGGAGGACTTCAAAGGGCCTAATCATAAGTGTCTCTCCCCACTCTGCTCCTATGGATAACATACCCTAGCCAAACAATCCTCCTATCAAAGGGACCATAGTGGTGGTTTGTAGTTCCTTGTCATCATGTGGAATTATTCAAACAAGTCAATCACATCCACTTGTGAGAACCAGGAGGCACCACACCCTCTTGTTACTACAAAGCCTATCTCCCACAGTTCTTGGTTGTTCACTCTGTTCCTGAGTACAATGCCCATGAGGCTCTGCATGGCATACAGCATCCTTCTCCTTGGGCTGTGAATATATGTGACTAATAATGTGCTGTCAATCTCATCTTCCCAGTGTCAAGTGTTGTGTATTTAGCCATCCCCATACCCCCAGGACAGGAATATCGCCCTCACCAGTGAGTGAATAGGAGGCAATAAAACCACTGGTGTCATGAGCCACACAACATGCCCAACCATGACCAAGAACACCTAGTCAGCTTTAATTAACTGCTCTTGGCCAATTTATCTGTTTCCATGATATGAAGAAGCCTGCCTGAGATGAAAGAAGTAATTTCTGGCAGGTGTGAACTATGTCCTGTGTGGTACTTTGTTGTGTTTGTCAGCCACTGCTCTCTCTTTTGGCTCCCAAATGCTCTGTCTCCTAGATGAGAATTGTTAATTGACTATACCCAGCACAATGATGCTGTCAGGTTTAGCCTATGTTTGGCAGTTGGTCTCTGAGGCTCCCACCTGTAAAGGCAGTGAAAACACAGCACGATAACTAGTCAGTGCTTCAGTCTTGTTTACCAAGGTCAAGCTAGGTCACTGAGTCTAGCCTGGTGACTGTCACTGGCTGCTTGGAGAAGTTACACAGACATCGTTTGTAACTGTGCACCTTTGGAACAGGCCCAGAGACAAACTTTTGTGAGGTTTGTAACAAGAAGGAGCCTGCCACCCCCACACAAAATTAAGCATGGCATCCTGCTTGATGTTTTTGTTCATGAAAGGGTAGTGACCTTGCTGGTTGCCTGTGCTGCTGCCTCCCTTGCTGCTGTTGCTTGTGCTCTCCTGACCCCCAGGGTTATCGAGGTGCACATCCATGGTGGTCTGTGGCCCAGGGGCTGATGAAAAAAAAAAGGGAACAGGGAGGAAGGAGCATTTGGTACTCAACTGCTCTCCCAATGTAAATCCCATAGCCAATGCACCTAGGCTTTGCTTAGCACTCCTGCTTTCCAGAATACCAAAGGGCTAAGCTTGCAATCATGGGCCTTATGGTCTCCATCCAAGTCATAGGCAAAATGACTCTACTAGATGCGGACTCTTATCCCAGGGATACTGTCATTCCCTGGAGGAAGAGATGTTCACTGATGAGGGAGGCCGTTAAGCTCCTGAACCTTCCCCATAACCACCCAGAAGGTCTGCACCACAGGTGATTGTGCAGACACGGCTGAAAACTTCAACTTTACATGGCTAGAAACCCAAAATATTCCCAGGAAGTTTGTACAGAGGAAAAAAAAGAAAAACAAGACAGGAAGCCCATATGATAGGAAAGGGACTGTGGCAGAGGATGGTTTTGATCCATCAAGTCTGGGTTGTAGGCCCAGCACTTCTTCCCGCACCACTCTGCTGCTTATGTCTGTTGCAACAAAGATTCTAATTCTCGGGATTATAGGGAAATACTCATGGTGCCCTTGTGGTGCCAGATTCAAACCCAATCTAGGCCCAGGGTCTTTAGATCATATAAATCAACCATTGCTAACTCTGTCAATACTAATTTGAGGGTCTCTGGAGGAAGCAACTTATAAATATAATCAGGGTAGAGAGGATTCCCCCCCCACCCCCAAGTATATCCAGTGACCAAAAACAATAATAAGATAAACATAATAAGGAAAGAAAGAAACCTGGATACAGGGAGGAGGACACTAAGAAAACAACAACCTAAAACAAAGGCCCACAATTTGACCCAACTGAAAATTCAAAATTTACTGAACGAATTTATATAGCAAATAATGAAAGTTCACTGATTGCCTTCTGTGCCTCTCTATATAGCTTTGAATTAATTCTAATATCTGCTGAAACTCACCAAGTGGCAAACATTTATGGCTTTAACCAATACTAGGGCTAAAATTACAATTATACCTGGGAATTCCATTAATTTAAACATCGTATCCCCCATAATGGGGTATTTACCTATGGGAGTTACTGAATATTAAAGAGGACAAATAAGTATGCTTCACCTTAACCATCAGAACTTTGTCTTGCTTAAATTCCCCATGGTATAGTACTCATCGCTCTAAAATATCCCTTGGGCATGGGCATGGATACTCTGACCCGATGAAAAATAAATGAAAATTAAATTAAGTCTTTGACACTTACAAATTGGTTTCACAAAATGAGAACCCATGACCTCCCCCACCCCTTCCCCCAGTTAAAATAGTTAACATGACTCAAGGTAATTTAATACAGGGTCTTCCAGTATTAAAACTTGTTTTATAAGAGGAACTGAGTGAAGGGTTGTTATTCCCACTGTTTCTGCATTCAACAGCCCTATTTGGCCCGTTAAACCTGGAACAAAAGAATGATGCCCCATAGTGGATTGCTGCAACTGTAAAGCCATGGTCCCATCCCTTTAAAGCCTCTGTACCCAACAACTTAATTATTAAAGTTGCTGACCCTATCCAATCAGCAACTGGTCTATATTTTGCTGCTATAAATTTGGCTAATATGCTCTGTACAATGCCTAGTTCAACAGCCTCTCAGCCACAGTTTGCCTTTACCACTGAAGGGACACAATCCACCTTTACAAGGATACCCATGGGATACCTCAGCATCCTTGCCATTGCACACAATCTCTACAGGCAAGATCTTAACTGTATCCACCTTTCTCCAGATATGACATTACATCAATGACATCCTCCTCCAAGGAGATTTGTTTGACATACTCATTAAAGACATACAAATACTCACAAAGGAGCTCCCAAAAAGGGGATGAACCATTGTCCCACACATAGTGCAAGGCCCTGCCACGTCCATTAAATTTCTGAAAGTTACTTGGTAAATTGAAGGTTCTCTGACATTGTCATGAAACAGGTATTGACCCTCTCAGCAACCAAAAGGTCAGTACAAATTCAACAACTTTTAGCCCCTTTTAGGTTCTGGAGGCAACATATTCCTCATTTACAAATTTTACTTAATGTCTTTGATGCTGTTTCTTCTAAATTAGCCTACCTCAAAGGGGACTCCTTCCAAAAAAAGCTCTAGAAATCTGTCCAAATTGAAATCAACAAGCACTCTAGTTTGTGCCCTCAGAGCCCTCTTTACTGTAGCTTCAGCCACCTCCTCTCTTGCCTCCTGGAGTCTCTGGACCACCTATGAAGGTTGTAAGTTGCCCATGGACTTCTGATGCAAGAAACTGCCTTTCTCAGCCTTGCATTATACGCCATGAGGATAGCCACATACTGGCCTCTTCTGAAAACAGAGGCTATCACAAACCTTGAGCCTGCAACCCTCTGTACCCAGCTACCCACTATGCCTTGAGTTATCCAAGCAGCACTTCAACAGCTTGAGGCATGGCTCCTGAGCCTTCCTTGCTACAAGATGGAGTCACACCTGGGCCTTCTGGCACATTTCATCTGTTGGAGGGGGTGGCCTCCCCTGTTCTCAGTCCCTTCACTAATACCACTATGCTAGAAGAGGTCACCTCTATCCCAGAGTCCTTTGATACCTGGGGAGCCTCTTGGGGATCAACTGAATAGACAGCAATGGAAGTTTGTGCACTTTACTAATGCTGTTGCCACCATGATAAATGATGGAGCTCAGAGGAGAGCTGCTCCTTCTCATCATTTAACCAAAATGTCCCTGATAAAAGATAGGACCCAAGAGTCAGTACAATTGACACACTTCAGGCAATCGACAGTTGATGCCATCTATACATTTTTACAAATTCTTAGGCCATGACCTAAGAGTTTCCCCCTTTGGGGTATAGAACTCTGGGAATCTCTTGCTCCACAGTTACTCAGAATAAATCAAGGTAACAGATTACTCTACATATACTAAGGCCACAATACAAGTCCTCTGCAGGATGCTCTGTATCCTCTTTGGAGTTCTAGATACTACCAAGAGTGACCAAGACACTCATTTCACTTCCAGAATACACAGTGCTGGGCTCTTGAAGAAGACATTCAGTCAAACTTCCACCTCCCCTGGGGCCCCAGGAAGTCAGCTCCAGGCAGCTGGTGAAATTGAGAGGCTTAATGGGTTTCTTAAAGAATTCCTATTTGTCACAAAGTGGAAAATTCTTGCTCACCTCCTGGAGATACCTACTCCTCACACCAATGTCACACGGATCTCTCAATTGCCTTTATTGATTGCAAATGGGGACACCTCTAAAGTTCCTGGTCAGGTACCTATTTTTTGTTCCCTAAAAGTCTCAGTCATCACCAAGGTTTAAATTGATGTCAAGGAATCAAGGGGTCACTTGTGGCACAAAACCAAAAATTAAAGAATAGTATAACGTGGTGCCTTGACATTTGATAAAATAGGTCTCGAATGGCCTAACCCAAGTTCCCTTCCCCACTCAGTTCCCATGGATAACGTCCCCTAGCCAAACACCCTCCTTATTAAAGGCATCAGGCACAATTCCTGCTCATCTCCAAGTAGCAGAATTATTCAAACAAGCCAATCATATCCTCCCACAGGAACCAATAAGCACCCCACCCTTACTACTGCAAAGCCTGCCTCTCACAGCCCTGGTTGTTCACTTTGTTCCCAAGTGTATCCCCTGTGTGGCCCTGCATGGTGTCCTCTTCCCCCAGGCTGTGAGTATATATGATGAATAAACTGCTGTTGATTTCATCTGATCTCGCCTGTCCAGTGCCAGGTGTCATGTATTTAGCCATCCCCATAACCCCAAGGGTGGGAATCCCTCTTTCACCAATGGGGTAAACAGGAGTCAATTTAAATACCCTACCACCAATACCACTTTCCTTTCCCTCTTGAAAGGGAACCGTAAGTATAAGGAGGACACGGCATCAGGTTCACATATATTTTGTGTCCATGCTGACCCTCGTTGAGTTGCAGCTTGTCCTGTTTCATCATTGTACGCTGGGATCTACTGCTGCTATCTCAGGTACAACCATAACCTCAACTAGAGGTAAGTGCAGCTGTATCCTCTTTGTTCCAACCTCAGGATATTTAGGGTCCATGGCCTATTTAAAGCACTCTGTGTCCTTCTTGAGGTCATTTCAGTCTCTCCTGAACCCCTCTGAGGGCATAGGAACTCCATGAAGCAGCACTCAGGCCCATCTGCTGAAGCTCACCATTGCTTCTCCTTCTAAGGTTATACAGGATATGGAGCTTCTTTAAAATGCTCAATTTCCCTGGGAATTAAGACCTAGTCCTTTCTACACTTGGATTTCCTAACCCCATTCAAATATCTACTGCTTAATCCTCCTCTGGCTCAACTCAGTGAGCCCTGGGCACCATCCCAAAGACTCAGACATTGCCTAGGGTCTCCTCACATCTTGAATTCTTCTCCTACCAGCTAGTTAGTGATTCATTTCCCTCCCAGAAATATCAAAAGGAACTCTTACGTCATCATATACTCTCTCTCACGCTAAGGTCTGTTCTCAGTTCTCTAGTCTCAGATGGCTCAAAAAAAGCTTTTGCTCTCAAAAAGTCAAGTTATTTTCTAGAGATAACTTTGACTTTCAAAACTTTGCTCTTTGTTTTCATTTTTAAAAGCTAATCAAAAAGTTAAGCGATGGGGCTTCCCTGGTGGCGCAGTGGTTGCGCGTCCGCCTGCCGATGCAGGGGAACCGGGTTCGCACCCCGGTCTGGGAGGATCCCACATGCCGCGGAGCGGCTGGGCCCGCGAGCCATGGCCGCTGAGCCTGCGAGTCCGGAGCCTGTGCTCCGCAACGGGAGAGGCCACAACAGAGGGAGGCCCGCATACCACAAAAAAAAAAAAAAAAAAAAAAAAAGTTAAGCGAATTTTTAACCTAGATAATGTATACCACTCCTCAGTGAATAGTGTCTATTGAAAGCATTAAAGGAAGTATAAAGGAGTAAAGAAACCCTAGTTGATAATTAAAATAATTATCATCTATATGCATTTAAAACAGCTACTCTTAGTAGAGTCCTTACTTAGCAAGGTAGTGAATTGCTTCATATACATTATTTTATTTAATCCTTATAACAAATGTCAGAGATACAGAAGGGAGGGAGGATTATCTCCATAATTCAAAGGAGACAACTGAAATTTTGTCTTCCAAATATTAGGAACTGTCTCCAAATTACGATCTAAAGCCCTGTTATGTGTGATTCCAAAACATGGTCTTTTAATAATTTCATTATATTGCCACCCCTCTATTGGGTTGGCCAAAAAGTTCATTCGGGTTTTCCTGTAACATCTTATGGAAAAACCCAAATGAACTTTTGGGCCACCCCAATAGAATCATAGGCCCTTATAAATTTGGAATAGATTAGAATAGAATAAAAATAACTAGAGTAATGAAGTTAGGGATCCAGAACCCACTTAAGAGCTCACCTACTATATGCATATTTTCTCTCCTTGATCAACATATTCTCCATAACATTAAACCAAACTCAAGACATTGTTCAATTTATGTGTTATGAAACTTTAACTCAATTTTGACTCATAAAAATGAAGATCATGTGATTTAAATAACATACACAAGTTTGAGTAGAAATTACTTCTTGTTCTCTCTATACTTCTTATTAACTATTACATAATATACCTACACAGTATAATTATATAATCTGTGAACACACACATTCAGATGCCTTAAAATCCTTTTACAGAATAACATGGAAGCAAATTCCTATTGCTTGTGGTATAATTTCATCTATAACTTAATTATTGTTATTTTTAGTTGTGTTAGTTTTACCTTTCAACTTTTCTTCCGTGTCACAACAATTAGCAGAATTCACTGAAAATAGTAAAAGGTCAATATAAATGTTTGTTTAAAGATTCTAAGATTTTGGGGAGACCTTCAAGATGGCAGAAGAGTAAGATGCGGTCCTGCCCACTAGAAAGACAAGATCCAGGCTCATCCACCAGAACACAGGCACAAGTCCTCTAAATGGATTAAATGCTACAAACAAAAGACATAGACGAGCTGAATGGATACAAAAACAAGACCCATACATATGCTGTATACAAGAGACCCAATTCAGGCCTAGGGACACATACAGACTGAAAGTAAGGGAATGGAAAAAGATATTCCATGCAAACGGAAATAAAAAGAAAGCCGGAGTAGCAATTCACATATCAGACAAAATAGACTTTAAAATAAAGACTATTACAAGAGACAAAGAAGGACACTACATAATGATCAAGGGATCAATTCAAGAAGATATAACAATTGTAAATATTTATGCACCCAACATAGGAGCACCTCAGTACATAAGGCAAATGCTAACAGCCATAAAAGGGGAAATAGACAGTAACACAATACTAGTAGGGGACTTTAACACCCCACTTTCACCAATGGGCAGATAATCCAAAATGAAAATAAATAAGGAAACACAAGCTTTAAATGATACATTAAACAATATGGACTTAATTGATATTTATAGGACATTCCATCCAAAAACAACAGAATAAACTTTCTTCTCAAATGCTCATGGAACATTCTCCAGGACAGATCATATCTTGGGGCACAAATCAAGCCTTGGTAAAGTTAAGAAAATTGAAATCATATCAAGTATCTTTTCCAACCACAATGCTATGAGACTAGATATCAATTACAGGAAAAAAATCTATAAAAAATATAAACACATGGAGGCTAAACAATACAGTACTTAATAACGAAGAGATCCCTGAATAAATCAAAGAGGAAATCAAAAAATACCTAGAAACAAATGACAATGAAAACACGACAACCCAAAACCTATGGGATGCAGCAAAAGCAGTTCTAAGAGGGAACTTTACAGCAATACAATCCTACCTCAAGAAACAAGAAACATCTTAAATAAACAACCTAACCTTACACCTAAAGCAATTAGAGAAAGAAGAAAAAAAACCCCCAAAGTTAGCAGAAGGAAAGAATTCATAAAGATCAGAACAGAAATAAATGAAGGGCTTCCCTGGTGGCGCAGTGGTTGAGAACCCGCCTGTCGATGCAGGGTACACGGGTTCGTGCCCCGGTCCGGGAAGATCCCACATGCCGCGGAGCGGCTAGGCC
>NC_041223.1:39789412-39793068 GCF_002837175.3 Physeter macrocephalus
AAAGAAATAAAAGGAATCCAAGTCAGAAAAGAAGAAGTAAAGCTGTCACTGTTTGCAGATGACATGATTCTACACATAGAGAATCCTAAAGACATTACCAGAAAACTATTAGAGCTTATCAATGAATTTGGCAAAGGAGCAGGATACAAAATTAATGCACAGAAATCTCCTGCATTCCTATACACTAATGATGAAAAATCTGAAAGAAATTTTAAGAAAACACTCCCATTTACCATTGCAACAAAAAGAATAAAATATCTAGGAATAAACCTACTACTGACACAAAAACAGAAATATAGATCAATGGAACAGGATAGAAAGCCCAGAGATAAACCCACGCATATATGGCCACCTTATTTTTGATAAAGGAGGCAAGAATATACAATGGAGAAAAGACAACCTCTTCAATAAGTGGTGTTGGGAAAACTGGACAGCTACATGTAAAACAATGAAATTAGACCACTCCCTAACACCATACACAAAAATAAACTCACAATGGATTAAAGACCTAACTATAAGGGCAGACACTATAAAACGCTTAGAGGAAAACATAGGCAGAACACTCTGTGATGTAAATCACAGCAAGATCCTTTTTGATCCACTTCCTAGAGAAATGGAAATAAAAACAAAAATAAACAAATGGGACCTAATGAAACTTAAAAGCTTTTGCACAGCAAAGGAAACCATAAACAAGATGAAAAGACAACCCTCAGAATGGGAGAAAATATTTACAAATGAAGCAACTGACAAAGGATGAATCTCCAAAATTTACAAATATCGAAAAAAAACAAACAACCCAATCCAAAAATGGGCAGAACACCTAAACAGACATTCCTCCATAGAAGATATACAGATTGTCAACAAACATATGAAAGGATGCTCAACATCACTAATCATTAGAGAAATGCAAATCAAAACTACAATGAGGTATCACCTCACACCAGTCAGAATGCCCATCATCAGAAACTCCACAAACAATAAATGCTGGAGAGGGTGTGGAAGAAAGGAACGCTCTTGCACTGTTGGTGGGAATGTAAATTGATACAGCCACTATGGAGAACAGTATGGAGGTTCCTTAGAAAACTAAAAATAGAGCTACCATATGACCCAGCAATCCCAGTACTGGGCATATACCCTGAGAAAACCATAATTCAAAAAGTGTCATGTACCACAACATTCATTGCAGCTCTACTTACAATAGCCAGGACATGGAAGCAACCTAAGTGTCCATCAACAGATGAATGGATAAAGAAGATGTGGCACATATATACATTGGAATATTCCTCAGCCATAAAAAGAAACGAAATTGAGTTATTTGTAGTGAGGTGGATGCACCTAGAGTATATCATACAGAGTGAAGTAAGTCAGAAAGAGAAAAACAAATACCGTATGCTAACACATATATATGGAATCTAAAAACATAGCATAGGGAGATCAGCTGGGTGCTTTGTGACCACCTAGAGGGGTGGGATAGGGAGGGTGGGAGGGAGACGCACGAGGGAGGAGATATGGGGATATATGTATATGTATAGCAGATTCACTTTGTTACAAAGCAGAAATTAACACACGATTGTAAAGCAATTATACTCCAATAAAGATGTTAAAAAAAAGATTTTAAAAAAAGATTCTAAGTGTTTTTTGGTTTAATTTTAGACTTTATTAATTTTTGCTGTACTTTTTCTTTGCAGTTTTTGGTTAAAATATGAAAAGAAGTTTGCACTTTATGCAAAGACATTTTCTGATTACTAAGTAGAGAAGACCCCAAAGAATGTAGCAAAGGAAACCCACTATTACATTCCGTAGGGGTAACTGACAGTTGACTGCACTGTATTTTCCAGATCTTTTAGTCAACTTTATACGTTTTTAATTTTTCATTTTATACAAATAAATATGCATTTTACCATAAAATTCTGAACTCTACCCTTGAAAGCTGTAATTATGATTTGGTGACCTTCTCCCAGCCGCCCTAGCTGTATACACCTTGGCCTGAATATACTTTTAGCTCAGTAACTACTAAATGATCAAGCACTCTGCTTCACCCATCTGCTCTAACAGTGACCTCTTTTGAATTTTTTTTTTTATGAGGTTTGGATATTTCTATTTATAGCCTTGCCAACGTAATCATATTACATTCTGACACCAAGCAGTGTAAATTAATTCTTCTTCTTTGTTAGGAGCCACTCCACAGAGAAGAACTAGATTTTTCACCTTAACGCTTGATTAACTTGTGGGAAAAAGCAGGCAAAAAAAATGAGGTCTCTGGGAAAACTGTTAGCTCGCCTATGCCTGGAGACTAACACAGTGAATTTAAAGCAAATTATCACTTAAGATTTAAAAAAAATTCTAATGGGGGAGAGTGGGAGAAATAGTGGAAGAGAGGGTGGGTAAAAAGCCTATTTACCTAAAATTAATCTTATGCCAGATGAACTAGAGCAGTGTTTCCCAAACCTGCTTGCTCAGAAGACTCAATGGGAAGTTTGTTAACGATACAGGTTCCCAGTGCCTTCCCTAGAACCTTGAATCCTGTGTGTTTGACACCATATGTATTGCAAACACTCTGGAAGATTCTTACTGTCACACAAGTCTGAGAATAACTGAACTGGAGTAAAGGTTAGGTCAGATTCTTCTCCATCTTTCTCTAATAATACACTGAAAAAAATCTATAAATGATGTTGCTTCAGGGTCTAACAGTATGTATCACCCAAAAGAATGGACTGTTTACTGGTGGTTTTAGCAAAGTATACCAACACACGCAGACAGCCTTGGAGATCTACACATCCAATCTTCAACCTTATTAAAATTACCTTGTAGTAAATTAAAAATTAAATTATAAAACTAACTTTGTCCAGACTTGCTCTATCAGGACATATACTGATGGCCTTGGTTACATCAGTCATCCCCTGGGCTGGCTCTTTCACCTTTTACTTCGATAACCAACCCTGAAGTTCACCACTAAATTAGTTTAATATGGTTTTCACTAAATGTTCTATGTTGGTGACTTGTTTTACCCGCAGAAGATCATACCTCTAGGGTGGCAAGAACAAATGGGGTCTAAGTGTGGACAGTGGATAGTAGGTGTTCAATGAGTGCTTTTTGGGTGAACTTCACATCGATCTAACTGTGCAGTCCACATCATCTGGAGATCCTGTCTGTGCAGATAGGAAGCTTATGTTACTGAATTTGATGAAAGTGCTTGCTCTGTGTTGGAATTTTAAGCATTGCTGCTTTAAACCCTAGGGTGGCAGTGCTCCTGAACCAAGAAAGACCTTTCAAGTCATCCTGCCACTTTGATCCATTTCACATCAGATTTTTATTGTTATCCTTTGACATTTGATTAAGGATAATGTTGAATTTTAGTATAGAAAAATTGCCCCAAATTCATCGTAATTGAAATAACTGAAGAAAACACTAAAAAGCTGACTCTGTTTGTAATAATCTGAAGAGTAGAATAATTACAGAAAATTCTCAAAGATCCTCACTAGCAGGGGTAAAGTGAAGCGAAAAGGAAACATGGATAAATACATGGATACATTAAAAAGAGTAGAAAGAACTACTCACTAAAGCTTGTTGACCCTGGAGAGTCATTTTTTTTTTTTTTTTTTTTTTTTTTTTGGTGGTACGCGGGCCTCCCTCCGCTGCGGCCTCTCCCGTTGCGG
>NC_041223.1:39793208-39841774 GCF_002837175.3 Physeter macrocephalus
GGCTCACGGGCCCAGCCGCTCCGCGGCATGTGGGATCCTCCCAGACCGGGGCACGAACCCGGTTCCCCTGCATCGGCAGGCGGACGCGCAACCACTGCGCCACCAGGGAAGCCCTGGAGAGTCATTTTGAGAGGCCAGAACACCCTGGATGATATTGACTAAACTATCTCTCTCGGTCTCTCAAAGAGATTGTAAAAAAAAAATGGACTAAGAAAAAGTCAAGGTTAAAGAAGACCTCATTTAATTCAACTATATTTGGGGGGAGCATCATTTATAGATGTGCACCTTCTGAATAAAAAAAGTCATAAGTAATGTTTTGAAATGTGGTCAATGTAAAACAGCTGTTTATAATAGGACAAATACTGAAAATGAGTACATAAAGGCAGAGAGTAAGGGAGACACAGCATGAACACATTCTGGAGCACGATTTCATTACAACAATATATCTAACCTCTGGTCAACTGCAGATTCTCCCAGATCAAATGCTTTGCACCCTTCACCATCTTCCTTCATCCATTTCCTCTTGTTCTCCTCCCCAGGCCCTGCTCCTGCCATAGACCTTCCAATGTCCTCTTCCCTTTCATCCTACCCAAACCAGCTTTTGGAAAATATTTACTTAATTTGTTCACAGGAATATGATCTATGTGTGGTTCCCTACAAGGAAAACTCCAAAGTCTCAGACCAAAGAAGCAAATTGTCAATTGTGGCGCTTCCACAAATTAGCTAATGGAAGAGGAGTGATATTTGGGAAAGACAGGGCAAAGACTTTCCTGAATTCTCAGCATTTTATCTTCCGCCTGTTTGTAAGGTTGGTGGGGGTGTTGGAGTCTAACCTGTGCTCTTGGTACCACAAATTGCATGACACTGGGCAGATTCTTTAACCTCTTTGAGGCTTAGTTTCCCTAATCCCTGTCATGCAATGTTTCTTCAACGACTAAAGTATGCCCTTATTTTTCATTTGCAGTGCAGGCAGGAGAACTTAGATTCTTACAGTTTTATTTCTAGTAATTAAGCAGCTTTCAGTTGTTACCTCTTTCACTCCTCTTACCTTACACACTTAAACCCACATAAACGTCCCAATCATTTAACAAAAATAGCCAGGAAAGAAAGGGGAAAGCAGTGATTAAAGCTATTCTAATTCATTTATAAAATTTTAAAAGCCAATTTGTTTCACTTTTAAGACCTCTGGACTAGGTGTATTTGTTGCAATAACCCCCAAAACTTGGAATTTTCTGAGCTAGATGGATAAATTTTACTTCTACTGAAAAGTGTGAGCTTAAAGAAAAATCCGTCCAGAATGTATATGACAGCCCTAGTTTCATTTGAACTACGAGTGCTCTGGTTCACATTACTCATGTGTCACCAGGCAACCGTCCCTGAGTCTTTCAGTCTCAGGGGTGTTGACTCTTAAATTCCAAGCTACATACTCCACCCTAGAGTACTGAGGTTTCTGAAAATCTCACAACTTTGCAGGCTGGGGTCTGCAGGACAGTGACGATATGTAATCATACTTCATAGTATATGGAGAGTGAAGTGTTCTGGAATTTTCAGAAGCCCCTATCACAGGTGTGGAAACAATGAAAACAATACAAGCGTTCATAGGTTTGGGGTTTTTTTTGTTTCCTTGTTTGTTCTTTACCTACTTGTGTATGTCACTTTCCGCAGCAAAACCTCTCTGAAGCATGGATAGAAAGCAGAAGTACCTATCATCTCTTAACTTGAATAGTCTTCATATTTTAAAGTATTTTAATTGCCAAGGTTAAAATTTGAAACCTGTTTCCCAGTAAATTATAAATCAGGAGGCTTTCTGTAATCTGAAACACCATGTTTCTTTGATGTATTTTTTTTTTTTTTTTTTTTTTGTGATATGCGGGCCTCCCCCTGCTGCGGCCCCTCCCGTTGCGGAGCACAGGCTCCGGACGCGCAGGCCCAGCGGCCATGGACCACGGGCCCAGCCGCTCCGCGGCATGTGGGATCCTCCCAGACTGGTGCGCGAACCCGGTTCCCCTGCATCGGCAGGCGGACGCGCAACGACTGCGCCACCAGGGAAGCCCTCTTTGATGTATTTTTAATTTAAGATAAGCTAGCCCGGTCAAAGCAGAATATTTTCGCTATTTTTTTCCCCACAGGCATTTGGTCAACTGAGGCCAAGTAGAACGGCCATTTTGCTGCTGCATTCTATGCATGAGGTAAACACTTTTGAGCTTAAGAGTGTTCTCTTTCTTTTAATCCTTTCTATAACCTGCCTCCAGATTTATCTGAGAAACATATGTTGAGTCATTCTCATCTCTATTTTTCATATACATAGTAGTAATTATAACTGTAAATAGAATTTTTAGTCTTCTTAAAACTGCATTTTAAAAATATTAGCTGCAATCTGTCTCTCCCTTTAATTTATTCCAGTGGTAACTTCCATTCTTAAAATTAAGGGTAATATGTAAACATATGATTCATTTTCTAATTCTATCACCATCTATAACTGGGGGCAAGTGACTAACTTCTCATAACACATTTTTAATGACCTGTGAAGTTCAGTAGCTGGGTGAAGATTAATAAGTATGTTTTCCGCATTTAAAAACATATAGAAATATTTCAATAGGCTAATTAAAAAAATTGAAATGCAGCATTTTACACAAGAGACTCATGAGTCTCAATGTGACCTTAACCACAGCATACCTAATCGAGTTTCTTTTTCCTATTTTACAAATTAATGGAATTGATGCAAAGTCAAACGAATCAATGCCATTAAAGACTGTCAAGAGAAACCAAAAAATGACAATATATAAGTAACTTGGAAATATCTGAGAATTTGGGGGCTAGAAGGAACTCTGGTCATCAGCAAATTAATAAACAAAAATTAAGCAAACAGACAAACAAACAAACAAAAAGCAACCCTGAATTCAAAGATGAGGGAGACTAGATCGCAGGTATGATGGAGATCTGGTTAATTTCAGAATCAAGTCTAGACATCATGTCACTGGACATCTGGGCCAGGACTTATCCCACAATAATGACGGTTTCAAATTTTTTTCAAGGTTAAAAACTACTTTTTAACATCATATCACTAGTGGATGTGGTGGGTGTAATTTGTAAGGGGAAAAGGCCCAGCCTCTGGGGTGTGTGCAGGAGAGCAAGGCAGCCCTTCTGCTACCGCACTCGATGAAGGTCAGGCCTTCCTGTGGTTAGGGGAAGGTTTCTGCTTGTAAAGTCTCTTAGGGAAGCACATGTCCATATCGTGACCTTGAGCCTTGCTTAGAAGTCATTTCTGCGTTCTTCTAAGGCTTTATGAAAAAAAATAAAAGCATTCACCTCTTTGACTGGAAAGCCCTCTTGCTTGGGAGTAGACTGTTGGGGTGGAAAGAGTCTTAGTTAAATGAGAATTCCAGTTTGGAATGATGAGATTCAGACCCTAACAGTTACTTACTGTTGTAGTTTAAAAGTTGTATTCATTGGGGTATGAACTGCATAAATGCCAAAAATATAACGATCATAACATATACTGATTTCTCTATGTGTAGGGAGAGGGATTCTAGCCTAGATTCCAGGGAGGCAGAACAAGACTGAAGTAACCTTGCCTGTGAAAGGTGGGCAGAAACCTGAAACAAGGTGGTCGGCTGGATACTAAGGAGAGAGCCAACCAGTAGCGGGTCCCGGTGAATGGGCACAATGAATGGACTTGTGTAGTAATGATGTTGAGTGTCCAATTCTAGGTTTCTTTTTTCTGCACCATAATTCTCTCATATTATCCTCAAGTCTTTGGTAAAGTTTACTATGCACTACAACCATCTTAGTGATATCTCTGCTTTGGGCAACAAAGGGAGTACCCTGGGGACAGTCTAAGATGACATAGACTAGAGAGAGTTGCAACAGCATCAAAAAGCTTTAGGAGACAGCAGGGAATGGTGAGCAGGGAGACCAGAGCACCAGACCAGAAAGAGTGACAGCTAGCACCCAGGGTAGATTCATAGACTCTGAGGATTGTCAGAAATAGTAGGTGTGGGGGAAACAAACAAACAGAACAGATTGTACATCCTGGAGTGTGGAAGCTACGACTGTGTTTTTTGACGTTTAATAGGAAGATGACTCCTCAAAGTTGAAGAACCTACACTTTTTAGATATCTGTTGATTGAGAAAACATTTAACAGTTGAAAAGGTACTATAAAATCAACATTTTAAAGAAATTAACCCTTATTTTTATAACAATAATCTATATACATTTGAAAAATGTTAGTATATATGATATGTGACAGTATTTATTCAGACACAGATGCATGGCTTTGTGGACCCCCTCGACTAATTCTATAGAATTCTAGGGGATCAGGATATTCATTGCTGGCAAACACTGGACTGTATCATAAATCATGGCCCTAGTGGCCAGCACCCGGCTTCTGTAACAACCATAACTTTAATCACTAACTTGTCAGCCTTCTTCTACCTACGTTTAATTCCACCCTTCTTCCATGTGGAATTATAGGCTATTCAAGTTTAAAAAAAAATGTTTAACACTTGGGTAATCTAAGGCCCTCAGATAGCTCTTAGAGATCAAAAGGCTAGATAACCATGATTGTCAATGTTCAGTAGACAATTCCAGAGGGTCTCAGCAATATATGGGTAGAATAGAATGCAGAAATCTCTCATGCTAGATTCCATCCCACAGTCCCATCATTTGTTCAGCCCAGAGTCCTTGGAGCCTATTTTGAGTACTGACAGCCCACCTCCAGTTTCGGGCTGTGGGCTTACACATTAATGGTATCCTTCCCTTATCCAAGTGTCATTTGTTAGACTATGATAGTCACATGGCAGAGAATCATTCTTGAGGGGAAAAAAAATAAGATATCACTCCTGAAAACTCTAAATTATTTTCAGCAAGGCTGGGATGGAAAGTCTCAATTAGCAAGTGCAATAAAGATGTGACATTTAAAAACAAATTATAACACATTTCCATCCTTCATTGGAACACTGAATGATGACATATTGTTCTTTTATAGTTGCCATTTCCAAGTTTTAATTGCCTTGGTTTAATTGGTTTTATCCAAATAAATGTCAGTTTGGTAATTACCTCTATGCTATTGGAATTACCTTCATTTATCGAGCAAAGGAAAACTGACTTCAGAAAGGGAAAAGCAATTAAAATATAATACCGAGGAAATACTGTATCATTGAGGTATTAAAAAATAATACTGTATATGACTGAAACTCAGTTTATTTCATAAGAATAAAAAAAATGTTCTTTTTAAACTTGAAACAGTAATATACCAAATACATAATCAAACATAAATTAGTTAATACAGAATCATGTTCATTCATTTATAAATTTATTAATTCACTTAGAAAATATCTACTGAGTGCCAATGATATGCCTGGAAAGAATTATATAACTACTTTCATGTAATCTAATGGGTGAGAAAAAAAATAATCAACACAAATCCGTGTATGAATACAAACTGTGGTAAGTCATAGATGAAAAATTATGAGGACTTATGTGAGTGTGTAAGAACCTGACACATTGATAATACGAGCTGAGATATGGAGAAAAGGAACATCTGGTATAGAGGTAGAAAGAGAGTATTTCAAGCAGAAGAGAAGAGCATGGCACATTTCAGGAACTGAAGGAAGGCCAGTGTGGCCCAAACGCAGAGAAAAAGGTAAGAAATGGCACAAGATGGAGTAGCTCACTTAACAGGGGCTACATCATTGAGGCGTGTTAAAGATTGGGTCTACTATTCTAAAAGTATTGGGAAGGGTAAGCTGTGACAAAGTGAGAGAGTGGCAGGGACATATACACACTACCAAATGTAAATTAGATAGCTAGTGGGAAGCAGCCGCATAGAAGAGGGAGATCAGCTCAGTGGTTTGTGACCACCTAGAGGGGTGGGATAGGGAGGGTGGGAGGGAGGGTGACGCAAGAGGGAAGAGATATGGGAACATAAGTATATGTGTAACTGATTCACTTTGTTGTAAAGGAGAAACTAACACACTATTGTAAAACAGTTATACTCAAATAAAGATGTTAAAAAAAATAAAAATAAAAAATAAAAGCATTGGGAAGCCACTGAAGTCTTTTTAGCAATAGTGTGACAATCAAAATTGAATTTTAAAAAGATCACTTTGGCTACAGCAAATGGAATAGATTGAGAAAGAAGAGTGGATTCAAGAGATGAGTTTGGAGGCATCTGCAGTATTCCAAGTGAGACATAATAAATTAGAAGGTAGAGTTTATGCCTTCGATTTAACAATCCATAAAGTCTACAGTTATTTGTGTTCTACAAGTGACCTATTTTCAAAGAATTAAATGTGTCAGAGCTAAAAGGAAAGCAGAGTGATAGAATAGAAGGTATGTGTGCTTTAGAAGGAACTACAGCTGGCTTAACATTCTGGTCTGAACTTTTGGCTCCACTCCTTGTTAGCTGAGGGATGTTATGTGAGGCATTAAGCTCTCTGAGCCTCAGCTCCCACATCTTCTGAGTGCACATAATAATACCTCCCACAGTTGAGAAGATTAAGTGGGACAATGTGTGTGATGTTCTCAGCATGGAAGGCCAGTTAACTCTGAAGAGCCCAGGACACATCAGAGGGTCTCATCCCCTCCTGTTACAGATCTTCATCTTCCTTTTGAAACTTGTTCCTCCTCCTGTGTTTTCTTTCTCAGTGAATAGCACTATAATCCATCCAGTTGCACAAGTCAGAAACCCAGCAGGCATCCTTTCCCCTCACCTTCCATGATCATCAAGTCATACAAAGTCTCTTCTCTAAATAGCTCTTGAACCAATGGACTGACTGCTCTGCTCTTTCACTACCCTAGTTAAGGGCACCAGCCTCTCTACATTAGATGATCCTCTTCACTCATTACCCTGCCTCCATTGTGTTGTCCCCTAGTCCATTCTTTACACTAGCCAAGCAAATATCACTATCTCAGTTCTCTGACTACTCCCCTTATGCCAAGAAAACATCATCCAGTTCCTTAGCATAGCTAACAACACCCTCCCTGATCTACACTCCGCTTACTTCCCATCGTCACCTCTTGCCACTCCTCCCCCAACCTTGGGTCTGGCAGGTGAAAGAAACTGCTCCCCATTCAGGACGTGTAACTCCCAGACATACTCCCTTCATCTCCACTTTCAGGCCACCGGCTGGAGCACTCTCCCTCCAAAGCTTCTCTTGATTAGGTCAACCACTACTCAACACTGAGCCTCAGCTCAGAAAAGAAAAAAAAGTGTCTGGGAGGCACTTTTGCTTCACTTGACTGTATCCCAAGTATGTTGGACAGCCTATAACATGAATTTCATTATTTGAATGAATTGAACAAGCAGTCAAGTGAGGTCTAAGGAGTCTGACTGGATTGGCCAAGGTTACATAGGTTAGGGGTTACTGTGAGGAGAAGATCCAGGTCTTCGGCCACATGTTGCAGTGTCCCCTTCTCTCCATCATGCTGACATTTTGCCTTATTAATCTCAATTGCATTGGCTCTCCTCATTAAGCCTTTGAAACATTCTCTTCATGTGGTTGCAAAATATTGCTCATTTATACTGAGGGTTATAGTTTTTGCACTCAAAACAGACCAATGTCCCCTCCTTGCAAAAGCCTTCCTGGACTCCCCTAAGAAGTGGTAGCCGTGGCTCGTGTGACACTCTCAAGCACTCCTGTAGCATTTTTTATACTGCTCTCCCTCCCTGTGATACTGTGAATTCTTCTGAAACTAGGACCATGCTGGCTTCATTTTACATCTCTGATACCCAAGACTGTTCTTGGGACAGAGTAGTGGTACTTAATATTTGCTGATTGTAATGGCTCGTCAGAGCTGAACAGTATCCAAATAAGGGCAACTAAAGTGCTGTAAGGAATGCCAGGGGGAAAAAATGATGCAAGAATAAGAAGACAGACTAAGATGATGATGGCTCTGCTATATAGAGATATGGAGTTTGAGAAAAGGCACAGATGGCTCTGGCTAAGATGAAGAATCGAGAAGGTGATTGAGAAGATGATGCCATTGCTGGAACAGGCTGCCTCTCCTGGTGAGAACCTTCAGTCCCTCAGAGACCTTCCTGCTTCTTTTTATTCAGGACAGAGAACTGGAGTCAGAAAAGAAGAAGCTCTCACTTTCAGACAGCTGGACAGGTAAGTAAGAAAGCTGAGTCACAGAGCACTTTCTATGCCTGCTGGGAAGCCTACAGCCAACACTAGAGATACTGGTTTCATAGGCGTCGCAGGTTCCTGAAATGGCAGAATCAGAGTCAGCCGATTGTGATGGAAATGGAACTGAGCTGGGGGCAGAAATCCAAGTGTTGGTCCTAGTCTTGCCCATAGCCTTGGGCAAAGCTCTGAGCCTCATTTTCCTCCTCTGTGAAATATAAGAGGTTTGAACTAGATGGTCTCCTATAGTCCTTTCTCATGCAGGGATTCTTTGATGTATGGGCTCAGCACTTGGATTTACTTAATGCAGCTATACAACCATGGGTAAGAAGACTGTTGATCTGGGTAATGCATGCAAATGCAGACATGCAACCTCATCCTTTTCACTCCTGTAACTTGATGTGGACTAGTTGAAGCACATATCCACAATGGTATTTCCTCGTTCATACACAGTAAGCACAGCCAAAAGCTTTATGAATAAAAAATTAGAGATACGGTAAGGCCGTAAAGCAGTGGTTTGCAAATACCAAAATCAGTGTGGTAACTTTTGGAAAACAAGTTCCAATGCCTTGCACCAGATCTGCCAAATCAGAACCTTCAAGATGGAACCCTAGGAATGTTTTTTACAAAGCTCTCATGTGATTTTGATGATTAACTAGTTTGGGGCTCATTTATAAAGGAAAATTAGTGTTTCTCAAAGGGTATCTAAGATGCTTGTTAAAAATATCTGGGAATGTGGCCCAAAATCTGCATTTTAACAATTCTTTCAGTAATTCTGTAAATAGCTTATATATGCTGACAAATGAAATCATCATATGGGCAAAACCTCAAAGTCTACAGAGCAATACAGTATAGTAAAGACAGGGAATTATGATTGCAGTATAGGTCTATTCATCATTATTATTTATATCATATTTCATCGTTTCATTTAATCCCATAATGAAACAGTGATACAAGCATTTTTACCCCCATTTTACTGACAAATTAAAGCAGCAGAGAGTTCAGGTAACTTCCCCAAAACCACGAGATTCATAAATGGATACATCAGAACTGAAAACTAATGCCACATAGCTAAAGAACAGCCTACACTGCTATAGAATGTGCAATTAAGAGTTCAGTACAACCTTTTAATTAAACAATTTGCTGAGATCTTATCTGAGGAAGCAAGTTAGAAATATGTCTCAGTTCCTGTTGGTTGGTTTTATTAGCTACATCACAAATGTTAATGTCATTATAATAATCATAGATTAGCCAAGATATAATGACTAGTAACTACAAAGCAACAATATTTAAGGGACATCCTAGAATCATAAAATGATCCAAGGTAGTCATCATTTCTAGTCAACAACCTTCAAAACAAATATTTACTGTTGAGAAGCCCAGAAGTATGCTGTCCAAGGTCTCACCCAGCTGGTGAGGAGCCCACCCAGCTCTAGACCTTAGTTACCTGACTCTGCTTCATTAATCTGTCTTTATACCACGGGCCCTAGACTGTGTGCCCTATGTTCTTCCTGAACTTCCAGATTGGATGCAGAATTTATAAGATTGCTACTACACAAGATCTAATTCTCTCTCCATTATCTCTTGGAATTACAGTTAAATAGCGATATACATATAACATATAACGGCTAAGAGATTCCCAAGGGAAAAAGGCCAATAGTCTCAGCAAAGGTTATTATAGGCTTTGCAAGGGGAGCAGATCAAAATATGGGTGGTTCAACAGAAATTCATCATATCAGAAACACATGCACACACAGGGTTGTGAATTAGCAGAGATTTTGAAAATTGGCTAGTTCAGTGATTTTCAAACTATTAAAAAAATTTTTTCTTCCCAAATGAACTCTTTAGCAGGTGGCCAATATATAAGACAGATATAAGCAGAAGGGCTCTGGCTAAAGCAGCTTCAGTCTCTACCCACTCTCTCTCCTTCCTCCTCTCCTCTCCCTCCAGGAGTGCAGTTTGAAAATTACTTGACAACATTGTTATTTTAGAGATAAGGCTACCAAGCTGAAGATGGAACAAGAAAGGCCATTTTGAGACAATGTAATAGATAAAGTAGCTGAAATTATTAATCCTGGACACTTGGCTATATTCCCTTTAGATGCCCCTGCCTTGTCTTCATGAACTGGCTTCCCTGAACCTTCCCCATCTGATCTCATTTGCAAATATAAATTTTTAAAGTATGATCTGGTAAGATTTAAGGTATTTTTGCTTCTAGAGTTTGGTAAAAAAATGAATACTTACTCTTTTCTTTGAAATATATATTTTTTAACTTGAAAGTTTTCATGACTCAAGCAGTCAGCCATGTCAATATGCAAAAATCTGCATAAAGAAGAAGGATCCAGTGCACTTTCATACAAAAGATTTCAGGGGGTCCTGCAACCTCAAAAACCAAGATAAATAATATTTAAAGCAATCGTTTTTTAAAAATCCAAATTAGTGCAAAAGATCTATGATGAAAAACATCAAATTTTAAAATAAAGATCTTACTCTGCACTTATACAACTTGGCCTCACGTACCTCACCCTAGCCCTGGACCTGGTCTGGGAACTTCTTTGAAAAAATGAAGTACAAACATAAAAATGATGTCTGGTTAGTTGTATTAAGTAAATGTCTGCCTCTATAATACCTAGGATTGTAGGAGAAAGAAATGTTGTTTGGTGGAAAAGCCCAGTCAAGGTGTGCTCTGCAATATAGACCTTACACCTCAGTCTGTAGGACTGAAGATAAAGTTTAAGTTGTTTGAGAACAAATAAGCTTCTAGAGAACTACAACATATGAGGTAATACTCAGTCCATGGTTGCACTGAGCTATTTTACAATTTCAATGAGTTACTAAATATAGTTATAGCTGCTTCAAGGGGCATTATTTTCCACTTTTGTTTTGTTTTTAAAGGCAAATCATAGTTCTAAAATGTGTAAAGACCTGAACATTCAAAATGTCAGTTGGACGTCATCTGATTCCTAAAAGCAAATCGACCACTTCAACTGCAAGACCCAGTATTAAAAGGCTGCCTCCTTAAGATGCATTTAATCTCTCAAGCATTATAAAGATGAAAACAACCATCAAAAGATGAATCACCATGACATGAGAGAGCACAGACATTCATGAGGATGTTTTCTATCCATAGAACTCAAATGAACTAGCTTAGGAAAACAAATGACTCTATGCCTGACACAGAGTAGGCACTCAACACATATTTACTGGATAAATGAAGAATGAATGAAAGTTGAAAAAAGATCAGAAGCAGGTAAAATAGGACCAGATTATAAAGAACTTTGAAACAGAGACTTTATGCTGTAGGCTTCTAAGCTGAGGTTTAACAAGAAAAAAAAAAAAGTGGCTCTTTAAAATAAAGAATGGATGAGTTGAAAATAAGCAAACAGTAAATCTAGCTGCAAGTCTCTAGAAGTAATCTTGGCATTGGCAATAAAGGCCCACCAAAGGGGAAGACAGTAAAATTGGATTAAGGAAGGTGTGGCAGAGACTGCTAGTTGGGCTCCCAATAGCTCTTCTCGCCTTCCTCTCTAAGAAATAGAAAGTTTAGCTGGGTACATAGCTAAGGACCACATTGCCAAGCCTCCCATGCTGCTAGATATGGCCATGCAAATGGCTTTTCTCATTTAAACATGAGCTATGAGCAGAAATGATGTATGCAGTTCTCGGTTATACTCTAAAAGAGAGGGGAGTGTGGTCCCTCCCTCTTCTTTTCCCCTTTCTGAAAACTGGACTGTATCTGTGTGATGATATTCACCACGTGAACAAGGACACCACTTTGGGGATGACGAAGCAACAAGATGGAAGGAGCCTGTATCCCTAACATGGTTCAGCCATTACACCACCTCTGTACCATCTACCTGGGCTGTAATAAGCCAGAACTAAACCTCCATTGTGTTTAACCCACTATTATTTTGGGACTTTATTATAACTGCCAAACCGATATCTTAACTAATTCAGATGAATAAAAGAACATTTCAAAATGGAAAAATCCATGGAATGTGGTAATAGGCTAAGGTGAATGAAGGAGGGCAATGAGCTGAAACAACTGCAAGGTTTGATGTTTAGGGAACTGGATCACAGAATCACTAACAAAATAACAGATGAGAAGAAGAGCTAGTAAGTTTAGATGCTGGCAAACTTGCCAAGGGGACAGCAGAGTAAGTAACTGGAACTATGGGCCTGGAACTCAGACAAGAGGAGAAAATTAAAATGGACATTTCAGCAATTTTGTATAGTATATGGAGTTGACAAGATGAGAACTGATAGAATCTCAGACTAAAAGAGATCAGAGTGTGTCAATGAATAATAGCGTGTTCTCACAGGAGACAACAGAAGAAGCAGTAATCAGAAAAGGAAAAAAATAACATTATTATCTTAATAAAAAGAAGGGTAATGATTGCAAACATGGAATAATAGAATTAACCTTGATCCTAGATGGCAAGCAAATGTAAAAGGAATCTGATGTGGTCAAAACTTCTTAAATCTGTTTAAAGGAATCATGAAAAATTAATCATTTCTTGAAATAGAAAAGCATTAATCAGAGTTCTGAACAGGTCATGTCTCAATCATGCTTTAGTTTCAACTTAAACCTCCAGAGTTTCAAGAGTGCAAAGAACAAACAACACATACTTATTCTCTCCTTTTATCATTCTCACAAGAGAGGGAGCAATGAGGTAAAAGGAAAAAAGGAAAATGGAAGCAGAAGTGTTTTGTGACTGCCCTTATCCTTTCTAGGAGGCTGATGTTTACAAGTGTAGAAATGACAAAACGAAACAGAAGCCTCCTCCCCAACTTTTATTAATTTACCTTCAAAGATGTAGTGGATCTAAATTGCACATTTAAACCTTAAAGTTAATCTAAGTTTGGCAATATGGAAGTCAACTGCTACTTATATGAAGCAAGAGCTTGGGAATGCAATCTGTATCACTTACCAGATGCATTCCAATTACTGAAAGGTCACCAGTATTCCAAAATATTCAGGCAATGTTGTGGTACCATGCCCTCTAACAGTCCTTCTTCCTCACCTGGCCTCGGCCATCCAACCAGACGGGTATTTTTTAGGAAGGAGTCAAACCAAAGCTTTCTGGATTTTTTTCATTCCACTGTCCACTTCACATTGATGAAGCTCACCATCGTAGTTTTTTCTTAAGATTATTTTCTCTCTACTTTAGCCTGAAGAATGTACATTTCAGCTACCCAAAAGACATCCGGGAAAACTCCAGGATTCTTTACCACTACATTTTCATTGCAACCAATCATACTAATTCGCTTTGTATGAGAAACTGATATTCCCCTCCTCTCCTTTGATGAGATATCTGTTAGTAATCTTTTCCTCTGCACATAGTGATTGTATTATCCATGGTCTTTAAAATGTTTTGGGGATAGTTTTGTCCTTGTTGTTTCTAGCATTATACTTGAGTTTCATAATCGGTCTTCTCAAGTTCTTAACACTGGCTTGAATTTGGGGATTCCACAGCCCCTCTTTTTTTTTCTTTTTTTTTTTTACATAATGACCAGACATTACTATTCATTCCTCCAAGTAAATCAGAGTGGGAGGGCCTGCCCCCAAATGACCTCTCCCTTATAAATGGTTGCAAAATACCTAAACAAAGGTTGCTGTACATCATCAGATTAGCTTGTGGAAAAAATAGGTTTTTTCTTACCTTGAAGTTGGTATCAGGGAAGAGTGTATGTGTGTGTTCCACGGGTG
Organism: Physeter macrocephalus; assembly: GCF_002837175.3. NCBI lineage: Eukaryota > Metazoa > Chordata > Mammalia > Artiodactyla > Physeteridae > Physeter > Physeter macrocephalus. The sequence continues at coordinate 39,807,049 of NC_041223.1, forward strand.
GGAGCAGGAGGGAGGACTGCCCTTCATGGGGCTTAGCATTCAATATGGACAACTGCCTAGCCTCACTCCCATGTTCTGCCCAACCCCTCAGGCGTGGCTTACGTGGTTCTAAAATTCCTGGCATTTAACACAAAATCTGAAAGCCACTCTGAGCATTCAGTAAAGCCCCTTTCTCCACCGTCTTACCACGTGTCATATAAAAACCACACCATAAAAACACCAGACACATATTTATTCTAAACTACCCACTGTTTCATGTTTCTTTATAAAGCTTTAATAAAGGAAGTACCTTTTAAATTTCTCCAACAACATTAAACTTCTTAGCCTATATTACTTTCTTGCCTGTATTATAATCTTTAAACAGCAGGAAATCAACTCATAAGCCTCACATGTGTTCCATATGATTTACGGTATTTTAATAGGTATGCCTGGGTCTAAAGAGAAAACTGTTAGGCATCACAGTTAATACGTAATTTTTATGTTAATAATAAAACAGTTAAAGTTTTAAGTACTAAATCCAATGTTGTGATATTCACACCAGCAGATTTAGATCTGGTATTCAAATATTTATGCTCACGAAAGAAAGCCGATGAAAACTCATATATGAAAGTGAATATACCAACCCATTGGGAGGGAAGGGAGCAAACAACTGCTGAGTGCCTGTGATTTTCCAATTACATCTTAAACATTCTCTCACTGAATGCTTAAAAAGGCCCTCAGAGGTAAACATTAATACCATTGGATACCTGAGGAATTCCAAGATTATAACAAAGCCAGTGCCAAGTAGTGTCAGGATTTGAACCCACAAAGTCAGACTAACTCAGTAATGATAGTGGTGCTTGACTAAGTCAACCCACAGGAGCAGCAAAGAGTAAATACATGGGAGAGCAGAGCTGATGAACTCTACTTTAGAGGTCACTTTGGATATGCCACCTATTTTTTTTCAAAGTGGTTTTGATGAGCCATCCTATTAGCATTATATTTTAACACCAGATGCTCCATCCCCACCTTGAAAAGATCAGTAACCTGTTCAAAGGAACCCAATCTGTTTTTTTAAAAAGCACAGCAATGTCCTTGAAGGCAGTTCAGGACTAGCATTAAATGTGCTGTCACCTGGCAAAACTATCAGAAAGTGATTTGACAGACTCCTAGAGTAACACAGGTGGGAGATGGGGGAGGAGTACAAAAAAAAACATAATAGATCCCCAATTTTAAAAAATTGTTTTTGAAATAGATTTGGTGCCCTCTGGGGTAAGGCAAGATGCTCTTAGGAAATGGACATAATGATCTCTTACAAAACAGTAAACCCTTTGGACTTCAGTTTCCATATCTGCACAGATAACCTGTGGGAGCTTTATGGGCTTTTGCAATGTTAACCTTCGAGTCCGGTTGAGAGGCAGTGTCAGTGCTGAGAACACTAGGCAAAGAAATTCAGACGATCATAAAGGTTTGGTCAGAGAAGGCTAAAGCTGGGAGAGATTCTAACACTAAAAACAGTATAATGCTAAGCACATGAACTTTGGAGCCAGACTGGCTCTAGAACATAACAGCTATATCTTGGGCTACTTCAGTACAACTTTTCTTATTTATAATGTGAAAATAAAACTTCTGCCTCACAGAGTGTCACAAAGATTAAATGAGACAATGAGACGATGTGTGAAAAGTACTTAGAATAAATGCCCTAATAAACAATAGTCATTATTATTAGGATGTTCTTTGTACCAAAAGAGAAACTGCACTGTAGAAGATTAATGAGTAGCACAAGATCACAGGCCATTACTTTACTGGGGGCAAAGAAGTATAAATTCAGCTTCATCTAAAACCAAATTGCCGGGCTTCCCTGGTGGCGCAGTGGTTGAGAGTCTGCCTGCCGATGCAGGGGACGCGGGTTTGTGCCCCGGTTCGGGAAAATCCCACATGCCGAGGGTAGGCTGGGCCCGTGAGCCATGGCCGCTGAGCCTGCGCGTACGGAACCTGTGCCCCGCAACGGGAGAGGCCACAACATTGAGAGGCCTGCGTGCCGCAAAAAAAAAAAAAAAATTTTTTTAATTAAAAAAAAAATAAAACCAAATTGCCTCTAAATAACCAATGACCAACAGAGGACCAGAAAAGGTCTGTGAAGATTTCAAATTTAGATATTTTTTTCATTAATAAAATTGGTTTATAGCCAACTTTTTTTCCTCTTCCTGAACTCCATTTCCTTTCAAAACTAACTCTGTATGAATTCCTATGTGGTCTTGATCCTGTTATTTCCTGGGCCGAAGGGCTCCCTTTTTAATCTACTTTGTCCTAATATTCTCAGCCATGGCTATTTCTTTCTCCTACAGTCTAGGAAAAACACATGTAGAAAAAAATGTATTAGGGAAGTCTTATTCTGAGGCATGTATCTTTGCTAACTATTTAACATCCTGCAGATTTCGATGCTTCTACCTAACTAAAAAATAGATTGTTAGTTCCATATTTTAGAATAGCATTAAAAAAATCTGAAATAGCATTCTGAGATAAATTCATTCTTAAAGGGTCTTTTGAAGAGTGACTCTTGGGCACTATCTATAAGAACTATCTCTGAAGAGCAAACCAACCAAGATTTCAAACTTAGTTCATCAATAAGGAGGCTTAGGCTGAAATGCTCATTTCTGGTTTTCCTATTTACCTTTACTAAGGGATGCAGCCCAGCCTTGTTTCTCTTTGTCATTGTTGTCGACGTCACCAATTTGAGGATTTTTTTTTAAATCCAGGTATATGGGTCAACTAAAAAAAACCTTCACTTTCCTAATTCATGATCTGTCTAGAACTGGAGATACATTTATAGCAGACTAAGGCATTAGGCTGTATAGAATGCACTTCATGACTGGAGCCCAACACTCAGCTGAATTTAAAAACTGCTGACATCATTAAAGTACAAAATTAGAATAAAGGAAAGTCTGAATATGCTCTTCTACAAAGATGTATTTTTCCCTAGAGTGTTGCTGACACACTAAATTCTTTACATTAAATTTGTTTTTTAGAAGATGAATTAACTTATTTAAATATGCTTCACTTTAAGACATTAAATTCAAGGCAAGAAGATTATGGACAGGACAAAAAAAGAGACAAAACTCAACAAAGATATACTTAATGTCAAAATTACCTCCTTCCTTCTGTTCCTTGAATTTGAGAATGACTACATGTCTCATACTGAGGTCAGTGACATTTATTACTAGCTGAATTTACACCTCCTATACAAGCATCTCGTTCATGTCAGGATTTATCTGGCTCAGAGAAAAATGGCAGCTGCAGTGGTGATTCACTAAAACTCATTCTCAGTGAAGCAGCTGCTGCTAAAAGCTGTGCTTCACACATCAATCATTTGCTGATTGTCACAGCTAGTTCAGGCACATCATCTGCTTAGTCTACTGATTGTGTGGTTGTTGATATTTGCATTGCATTGCAGTATTACTGTTGTCATATCATGCTGCACTAGTTGAAATAACATCATCTTGTGGACCTTCAAAAATGAGAAAATCCACATAATCATGAAAATACAACCATTTTGTGAAGGAGCTGATGAAAAGAGCAATCACTCTAAATGCTAAGAGACTAGCTTATTTTCAGTAGTGTGATTCTATCCACCTCTCATTGCTTTGAGGGACTGACCTCAGTCAGTCACACTCCAGCAGTATTATAAGTACCAGATTTGGTGTTATGGGTTGAATTTTGACCCTCAGAAAGATATGCTGAAGTCCAAACCCCAGTACCTATGACTGTGATCTTATTTGTAGATGTAACCAAGTTAAAATGAGGTCATACTATTGCAGGGTAGGCCTTTAATCCAATATAACTGGTGTCCTTATACAGAGAGGGGAAAAGGGAAAGGGAGGTGGGGGGAGGGATAAATTGGGAGGCTGGGATTAACATGTACACACTATGACACATAAAATAGATAACCAACAAGGACCTACTATATAGTGCAGAGAACTTTACTCATTACTCTGTAATAATCTATATGGGAAAAGAATCTGTAAATAACATATATATATATCAGAATCGCTGTGCTATACACCTGAAACTTATGCAATATTGTAAATAAATCAACGATACTTCAATAATTTTTTTTTTTTAAGAGGGGGGAAAATGTGAAGACACAGAGACACAGGAAGAACATCATGTGAAGATGGAGGCAGAGACTGGAGTGATATATCTACAAGCCAAGGAATACCTGTGGCTGCCAAGAAGGGACCAGGAAGGATCCTACCCTAGAGGCTTTGGAGAGTGTGTAGTCCTGTCAACACTGTGAAATAATACATTTCTGTTGTTTTGAGTACCAGTTTGTGGTACCTTGTTACAGCATCACTTTTGGGGCATCCATCTGGGGACGGTAAAAGAATATCAGCAGCTCCTAGAGGGCATGGGTATAAAGTGTGTTGACTCAGGGAACCATAGTGACTTAATAAACTCTTCTTTCAAGCCACATTTACTCAGACTTTTCTCAAATCAAAGCACCCTTAAGGGCATAGAAAACTGAGGATAAACAAAATCAGGATCAGACTAACAGATCTTAGATTAACAAATACATAAAATTGGCTTGAAATGAACCAAATATCCCTTAACAACTTGCATGTCTAGTGCTTCCTGATAGCTCATGACCTGCTGGTATTAACAGATATCAAGCTGTCACCATATTTACTCATGCCTAGAAGTTCCAACACACTCAAAAGAACAAACAGGTATATTAGAATCACTACATTACCTATTTCCATAAAGTTTTTCAAAGCCAAGGAAGTGCAACAGAAATGGTACAATCAGAATAAGGGAAATGAGAAATATGCTTAAGAGATTAAGCCATTAAACTAAACCTTCATAATCTTGCTTAAGCTTTTATCTTGGAAGGTGGTAAAACATAGCAGCTAGACTCAGATACCCTTGAGTCACGCTAGCTCCACTACTAACTAGCTTTATGTCTGTAGGCAAGTTATATACCATCTCTAAACTTCAATTCAATCATTAATAAATGAGACTAATAATGCTACCAACTTTATTAAGAAATCATTTGGTAATTATCAGCAACTCTTCTTATTACTAATCTCAATGTTAGCTAAAATTGCCACTTCACTCATGGAAGAGATATTCCTCCAGGCCTCTGCTTTCTGTTTCTAAACCAGAAAGAAATAAAGCCAGCTACCAAATGGGTCGACTCATAGTGCCATAGTCTCTCTTGGACTATATGCAATTGGACAGAAAGAGTAAATTTTTTACAAATTTTGTTGATAAGAATCGTTCTAAAATGTTCTAATCCATTTCTCCTGTTTGGTAAATAGAAGATACTGGACATGACAGTATCTTTTTTAATCTTTCAGCTTCCTGCAGTTTTTGATGGTCATTATTCAGAGTAGCAAATATTATTAGGATATTTTTTAAATAATACTTTAATAAATGTATCAAAATAGCCTCTTATAATGTACAAAGCATGCTCATAGTACTGAATCAATCCCCTTATGACATCATCCTATTCTTTTGTTTCATTTTGTTTCACCTTCCATATGTGGAATTTCAGATACCTAAAAGTCCAGCCATCATGCCCTAAGTCTTTTCTTCTCAAACTAAAATCAATATATGCAATACATAATTTGATATTTTCAAAACCTCTTCCAAACTGTTGTTGAGAAGTTAAATTTTTGAGCCTAAATATATTTACTTTTAAGGCTTACAAATTTCACATTGTTGATTATAGTTCATCAATCTGGTCTGAGATAAATATCAATTCTACTAAATGCTGCCCTCCCCAGTCTTGTGTAATCAACAAAGGTGAAAAAATGCCTTCTAATATTAAGCAGAGTTCTGCCAAGAACGGAGCTATGGAGAATGTCACTAGAGATTTTCCTTCACCTTGAAATGGGTCCATTCAAGAAAGGAAGATAGAGCTTATAGATAGATTTTGGATCTGAAGATTTAATATGGTTAAGATGGCAATATTCCCCAAATGGATCTACAGATTCAAGCACAAGCCCCATCAAAATCCCAGCTTGCTTTTTTTCAGAATTTGAAAATTGATTCTAAAATCCAACTGGAATGTAAAAAACATAAAATGGCCAAACAATCTTGAAAAAGAACAAAGTTGGAGGAGTCACACATCTTGTTTTAAAACTTACTACAAAGCTATTGTAATCAAGATAATATGATACTGACATAAAGATAGACAAGTAGATTAAGGCAACAGAATTGAGACTCTAGGGAAAAGAGCATAGATTATGGTCAACTGATTTTCAGCAAAAGTGCCAAGATAATTCAATGAGGGAAAGAATAGTCTTTCCAACAAATGGTGCTGGGACAACTGGATATCAGATGCAAAAGAATGAAGTTGGACCCATACCTCATACCACACACAAGAATTAACTGAAAACGGATCACAAATCTAAATGTAAGAGCTAAAACTATAAAACTTTTAAAAGAAAAATAAGAGTAAAGCTTCGTAACCTTGGTTTAGGCAACAGTTTCTTAGATATGACACCAAACGCACAAGTGACAAAAGAAAAATATATATAAATTAAACTTCACCAAAATTAAAAACTTTTGTGCATTAAAATCCACCATCAAAAAGTGAAAAGTTACCCACAGAAGTGGAGAAACTATTTGCCAATCATTTATCTGATAAGTGACTTGTATCTAGAGTATATAAATAAGAATTATTACAACTAAATTAATAAAAGATAACCCAATTTAGAAAATGAGCAATGGATATTAGGAGACATTTCTCCAAAGAAGCTATTCAAATGGCCAATAAGGACATGAAAAGATGTGCAACATTATTAGCCATTAGAAGATGCAAATTAAAACCACAATGAAATACCACTTCACACCCACCAGGATGGCTATAATAAAAAAGATGGACAATGACAAGTGTTGACAAGGATGTGGAGAAACTGAAAGCCTCCTTCAATGCTGGTTAGAATATAAAATGGTGCAGCTTCATTGGAAAATAGCTTGCCAATTATTCAAATTGTTAAACAGAGTTACTATATGACCCAGCTATTTTACTCCTAGGTTTATACCAATGAATAATGAAAGCATATGTCCATATAAAAACTTTCATGGGAATAACATTTTAATATTGCTTCATAGCAATGTCCTTCATAATAGACAAAAAGAGGAAACAACCCAAATGATCATCAATTGATGAGTGTATAAACAAAGTGTAGTTTATCCTTACAACATTGTATTATTTGGCAACAAAGGAATGAAGTACTAAATCATTGATGATCCTTGGTAACATTACACTATATGAAAGAAAACACATGTATGGTTCTATTTACATAGAACGTCCAATACATACAAATTTATAGAGACTAAGTAGATTTGTGGTTTCCTACAGCTGGAGGGGGAGTGGTTTTCAGTGAATTGAGGAGTCACAGCTAATGGTTTTCAGGTTTCTCTTGTAGTTATGAAAATGATCTAAAGGTGACTGTGGTGACGGTGAATGAACACACTAGAAATCACTGAATTGTATACTTTAAATGGAAGACTTTTATGGTATGTGAATCATACGTCAATAAAGATTTGTTTAAAGTAAATTTACCACAAAACATTCTCAGAGGATGTTAATGTTCAGTGTGAATATCTGAAAGGGGATTAATGTACAGTATGCCAATCATGTTTATCCATAGAGCCATTTATTCCTAAAAGCATTCTGAAAAACACATTGATTATAGATCCCAACTTGAGCTTGTTTTCTTTTTTCTAAACACAGAATGTAGGATTAGGATGCCAGTTTGTTACATTTTACTTATCTTGTATATGTTCTATCTTTTGATTATTCTTCTAAAATAGTGAGAAATGTCTAAGTATGAATAGTCAATCTGCAAATATAAATGTTTTGTATATAGAAAGGTTTAGTAAATGGGTTTTTTAGATGAATGGTAATAATATTGAACGCAGGAATATGTCAATCACTGAGATTTTCTCTTTTATTTATAATTCAGTTCCAAATCTGCTTTCCTGAAGAAGTCACAAGTTTCCATATGAAAGCATGCTCTCTTTGGTCACAATAACTAACATACACAATCATCCTTTAGACTATAAAACGGCATGGGGAGGGTGTTGCCTCGTCTTATTCTGATCAAGAATATCTGTTTAGTGGAACAGGAACTTTCTAGTGTAAGTTACCATATGCTTATTTAATTCCAAGATATTCATGCCTTTTATGCTTTCCAGTGATTAGCATTCTAAACATAAAGTAAGCTCTTTTGGCCATGAAATCTAAACAAGGAGGATGCTACTGTGTCTACAGTTTAGTTTGTAAGAGAACAGCAGAATACAGAGCTACAGAATGCTAGAGTTGGCAGGAACCTTAGAGAAGAATATATTTAACTCTTTAATCTCAGTCCTCTAATTTCAGAACTGAGGCCCTATATACTGAGGTCCTGAATAAGTTGCCAAGATGAAGAATAGAGAAAGAATTAGAACCCAGGTCTGAATCCTCCCCAGTGTTTTTTTTTTTTTACATCATCTTGTCTTTCAATGCATAACGCAACATGGGTTTCTTTGCTCTTGACTATGTTGTCAACAACAATGAAAAATCCATACAAGTATGATAAACCCACCGTGTTTTAAGGGGCTTTCTTATGCATGCCAGAATCCTCTAGGTTCTGCTGTGTTCAGAAAACAACTGCAAATGATTCAGTGCTTAGCCTTCTCATTCATCCAGAAACGTGTTTGACATTTGTAAAAGCAAACTAAAGTAGATAATTAATTTTCATGCTCTTTCAGGACATTTTAATATCATGCAGCTCAGGATAAATGTTTTCACTTTTTATTTTCTTTTGTGCAGCTCTTTCTATTGTTGACTGTCATTCTCTGTGTCTCTTTTTATAAAAGGTTCTTGGTTCTTGTTTTTTTTACTTTTTTCCTTTGTGTCCTCTAAAGATAGCATGAGCACAATTCTCTCAGCTATTAGATTTTCAAATTACTTCATTTCTGCATTTACAAATTCCCCTCTTGCTACTTCATTAAGTCAATGCTATTCACATAGACAACATAACCCCAAAAAAGTTTGAGACTGAGAGTTTACCAAATTACAATTTTAAATGCTAGTTAAGAATATATCGCCTTTCAAACAGTGAAATTCTTGCTATGAGCCTTAAGGGTGACAGAATAGTATTCTCCTTTACTAAGTTAAAACTTACTCAGTGATTGTGTGGAAAAAATAAATCAAGTATCTATAAATGAATCACATAACAGCAAAATGGTCTTGCATAATGATTTCACACTTAGTTTGACATCAATAGATTCATCATTCACAATGTTTTTTAAAAGCATAATTAAATTTTGCATCATCTCTGAGGGAAAAAGTATGGTAAGGGCTGAATATCCCCGAGGCCAACAATTTTGAAACTATGTACTAACTCTATATCTAGAAAATTTTAAATACATTCAAGTATATTTTAGGTATGTATATAAAGACTTATTAATTTTGTTATGTAAATTAATAGAGTAAATAAAATTCTAATGAGAGGTAGAGATCGTCAAACTTTTCAAGAAAACAAATTATTTTAAAGTATTTAGAAGCATCCATTTTCGTGTAAATGATATGAAAATAAAATCATCTTTATTCACTTAAAAAGTCCATATGATTTCTATTTGGTAAAGTCTAGGTTTTGTTCCTTATGAAAAAAATTGCTTTGATTAAAAATATTAAATAATTCAAGCCTACTGTTTAATATTATAAAATGTTAGTTCCATTAGGCTATGATTCTGTTGTATTTAACACTATATCCCCAGTGTCTAGAAGAATGCCTGGCAAATAGTAAGTAGAATAGTAATAATAGTAATAAGAATTTGTCAAATGAATGCTAAATAAATGAATAGCTGTCACTGTTAATATAAAATCTAACATTACCAAGTGCTTCAAATGTGCCAGGAACTATGCTAAACTCTCTATTTTCTTGCTTTTCATTCTCAAACAGCCCTACTGGAGAAGAACCACTATCATCTCCATTTTATAGATGAGACTAAGTTCAGAGAGGCTAACTTAATACCCAAGGTTAAGGTTGCCCATTTAGAAAGTTTAGGGATTTAAACACAGTTCTCCCTAACTATAGAGCCTGAGCTTAATCTCTGTTCTATAGTAACAACAACAATACTAGCAATGAGATAATAATAATAAGAATAATAATACTGTTGAGCTATTCTTGTGTACCATGATTTTAAGCCTTCACATATGTTAACTCATCTAATCCTCACAACAATCTTATAAATCAGATACAACTCTCCCCAATTTACAGATGAGCACACAGAATATGTTTTTCTGGTTTCCCCTCAATTATTTCCAATTATTAGGCTTGCTTTTATTATGGCCCTCTTTGAGTAATAAGCCAAAGAAGAAAGGTATAGTTATGGTCTTCCCAAAAAACTTTGTCTTAAGTCCTGCTTTTGGTGGGACCCTGGACAAGGCATAAACATACAATAAAAATATCTTCTAAAAAAAAATCTTCTACTGAGAAACTGAAATATGCTAGGCAACTAACATGTATTATTATCAGAGTCCTCCTAAGATTCTCAAGACAGGTATGATTATCCTCATTTCTTTGATGAGAAAACAGGCTGGGAGAGACTGCCCAAGCCACAGGCTTGGTTAGTGCCAGGGTCAAGATTCAAACTCAGGTCTGAGTCCAACCCAAACACACTATCCAATTATTACTGGTACTTCTCATTTTCTGGGGATAAAGATTTTCCTAGAGCTTTGACAAACGAGAACTAACTCATTCTTGAACTCTCCCAAAAAGCAGCCTCTTCTCTACAAGCCTTACCACTGTGACTTCAATGACACATCAAAGCAATAAAGACAGAAGGGGCACATAGCACTGGGATTCTTTTCAATAGAGAACCCAGAATACTTCCTGGATAACAAAACCATTAATGGTTACCTAATTTGTTTTCACTCCTCCTTCTCATGGAATATAAACTCTTCCATTTGCCTTTAGTAATGTTAATGCCTTATAGTTTTACATTTTTCATGTTTTATCACATCCAAAGTCGATCAAATCCATTCCCAGGAATATCTCACTATTTCTTACAACTTCTCTGAGATAACAATACAGTCTTTGTCTGCTTTGTGATGCAGTACAGAGGCAAAGGCACAATTAAAACAAATGCTGAGAACTTCCCTATTGAAGAGACCATATTTCCTCCACGCTTTGCCTTCAGCGAACCCTGGTTCAGATTTAAGGTAAGAAGATGTAGCAGCCAGTGCTGGTCCAGAGTCAGATATGCTCTTGCCAAGAACACGAAGCCCTCCCCTGGCCTTAATTTAGGAAGAGTTCTGCACAGAAAGGGTCCTTAGTAGAACTAAGGAAAAGTCAAGCTTGAATTCCAACCTTGTTAAACTTCTACAGTGATGTGCAAATTACATCATAATGAGAGCAATAATTGTTAGCTTGAAAAAAAGGAAAAATGAGTGTATAAATGAATGAAGGCAATTAGTGAGAAGTTCAAAGTCAGACAACCGGTTTTATTGCACTTGAAGGGATAGTATTTAAGTCATAATCTTAAATCACCAGGCAACCTAAGCCAATACATTTCCTACTCTGTTTCAGAGTAATATGTAACTAAAACTTCTATATATCATTACTTTTCTGAATGTCAATTCGAATCTGACATCATTTAGTAAGGACCATTCAATTATTATAATTATATAGTAACTAGTCCAGTGCCCAAATGTGCAGGTGTTGTCAAGGCATAATATAAATGACTTCACCCAAACCACTTCTGCAAATATAAGTTATATTTAGTATTTCCTACTAATTATTCCAGAACTAGGACAAAACCAACCTATTCGAAAAACATTTAGACCTGCAAAAGATTAAAAATACATAATATTCCTAATTATTCCTAATTAACAAACCAAGGTTCCAGGCAGGTTTTTCTTTGAAATTTGCACGAAAGATTAGTAAATATAATTCTAATGTATATCTTAGTCAACATGATGTAAAGAACTTAATTCAGAGATTCAGGACAATAGCAGAGATTTAGAATTCGCGAGTATTTCTTTAAGGTTAGCATAGACACCACCACATATTCGATATTTGACAAAGCCCTTATCTTTAGTTATGTTCCTTAATTGCTCTAGCAAGAGCTGCATTGTTCATAGTGAAGCGGGGCTGAGAGAACTTTTACTGACTGTATGAGTACATGGAGATGTGGCTGAAAGCCAATGTTTAAGTGGAATTACTCCCTAATCTTTCAAAGCTAAGAAACACACAGCTGAAAAAGTACTCAATAAATATCAATAGAGTTCACTGGAAACATCAATGTGAGGAAGATCCCAAGCAGCTCTTCATTAACAACGATGAAAAAGGAAGCAGCATGCGGATATCTCCAAAACCAGAGACAGGCCAAACTGCTCTATAATCATTTACTCATAAATTCTCCTCATTACCAAGTCTACATATTACTCTCAAGACTAAAGCTAAATTAACCCCAAAATATCATTTTAAATCAGTCGTTGGTATCAATAAAAAGCGATTAATGAAACGAACATAAATCATGATACTAAATTAGGATGAATAGCTGCATTTTTGGTGTAAGCAATCACCAACATCTACTGCGAGCCGACTGAATAACCACTCTGAAAAAAACATGGACATTTCTGAGCATTTTGGTTATGTTCATGAGCGATCCAAATAAACAGCCAAGAGCAGCAATTTATTTGATTTTATTTTTAATAGTTTGCATCTGCTAAACTCAAACTCCCAATCCATCCCTCCCCCCTCCCCCTTGGCAACCACAGTCTGTTCTCTACATCTGTGAGTCTGTTTCTGTTTTGTAGATAAGTTCAGTTGTGTCATATTTTAGATTCCACATATAAGTGATATCATATGGTATTTGTCTTTCTCTTTCTGACTCAAGTTCTACTGAATAAAGGTTAAAGCCAAGAGCAACCAATTGAAAGTTTTGATTGTAACGCATTTAACAGTTATGTATTGAGCAACTAGAAGCTAGTAGGGGGTAACCTAAACAAGAAAGACAAGATGCTAAAAACAAAGGAGATTACAGAACATGTAAATAATCAAACCCATAATTTACAGTTTTGATGAGGGTTATGAAGGGGGAAAATAGGTTGTTAGGGAATAGTTAGAACTCAGGACAATCTAAATTAGATGGAGAGATAGCCTCTCTGAGAAGACGCAGATGGAACTGTACGTGGCAAATATACCAAGTGAGCCGTGGAGCAAATATAAGGATTACTGGTGACCTTGTCTTCATGGATACAGTGATTTACTTTCACCTACCTGCCACTTCTGCCTCTACACCCTCAGTACCACACCTACAATTCAGGAATGGCCTTGTCTCCCATCTCTTCTACTCCCAAGAGTCCCAACTCCTCCTTCAACCTCTTTGCCCTTTCAGCTCCCCCAGCTGGGCTTCACGCTGGCTGAATGCATGTGTAAAGCTGTAACTCCGTGGTCCTGCTGCACTATGATGTTAGAGTCAGAGGCGTGAGAACCAGCTAGGTGACACACACAGAGACAAATCTCAGCACAGATAAATCAGTTTGACTAAAAATCTTTTCCTGATGTTATAGGAGCTAGTCCTTACCACAATTGTTAGGCAAAATTTATTTTTCTCAAATTCAAGTACTATATTTAAAATCTATTTAAGTAAACAAAACTTTTATTTAATTCCCTATGAACTGATTCTTTCTAATTATTTATGCTTAAAGTCTTATTGTTCAGCTTACCTAAAACAAAAATGAGATTTATGCTGTTACTATTCTTTAAAAGAGTATTTAAAGTTTGACGATATCATGTCTACAACACAATATTATTTTATGTAAAAGATTCACCAGATCTGTTATTTAATGGAGATAAACATTACCCTAGTCAGACTCTGCTGGCATACGTAATAGCTCAATGACCAACTGTTTTTCATTATAAGCATTTGCATAGTGTAAACCAGAATATTCCTAGTTAGAAAGAAAAAAAAAATCTCTCCTAAGAATATTGTACATCCAGGAAAACAAAACTCATAATAACATGAAAAATGAATTACTAACAAGGTAGAAAAAATGCTATATTATAATAATACTATTGTCATTGAGCTCAAATTTTGCAATTTCAAGCACCTTCTTAAGTAAATTTCAAAGCCCTACAGCTGGACAGAACATAAATAATTCTTTCTTTTTCAGTGTTTTAAAGATAGAAGAATAAAATGTAAAATGACTGTTTTCCTATGAACTTCTTTATATAGGTTATCTAAGTTGCTTTTTTTAAATTAAGTTACTTTTGTTAGTACTATTAAGTGTATTCTCTCTAGCCATCTACATTTCTTTCCATAATATTCATCACAATTAGTAGCTATATGTTTGTATGTTTATTTATGTCTGTCTTCTCTACTAGACTGTTACCTCCATGAAGGCAGATACCATTTCTATTTTTGTTTCATATCCTCAGGCCCTACTAGGCTCTCAATATATTTTTACTGAATGAATGAATACTCATGATGATAGACTATATATATGGTACTTAAGTATAAGAATTAAAAATCCCTGGATAGAAGCTGAAATGCAGGAAGGAAAACATGAAGGCCAAAAATAATTTAAATTTTTAACTATATTAGCAGTATAATCAAAAAGTTGAACTGAGCTGAGCCATATTTTTCTTGTATGTGATACCAATAAATCCAAAGTGTTTAGAAGATATCAAAATTTCCCTTCCCAAAACTAACATTGTGAGAGGGTATGGAATTAAAAAGAAATAAAAAGATAGTGTAATATATTCCAACAGGTTATAAGTAAATCAATACAGAAAAATGTAACAAGTAAGGACTGGGAACAAGGCTTACATCTGACTTTAGAGTTTGAGGCTAGACTACCAAAATGTCGGTTACATTCTTGAAATCTACAATCGCACAACAATGCCAATTGGTATTTATGCTTCTCCTTAGCCTTGGTTCAAAACCCTGAACATAGTAGACTTTCAAGAAAAGCCTATTAATACAAACAATATACTAGAGGTAAATGGTAACTAGCATGGGTTTGCCCTTAGAATGTAAATTATGGAGCCACAGTTGAAGTACTGGAGGAAATGGCAGGAATGAGAACTCTCATCTCCACCCTAAGTGCTATTTTTGTATATAATTCTATGTTCAGGAAGTCGGGGGTGGGGAACAGCAAGAAAAATACATTTTAAGTGCCTACCCTCTACCATGCAGTTTTCCTACACATGATCTTATTCCAACATAATGCACTGAATTATCTGCACTTTCTTTATGAGGAAACCAAGGTTTAGAAAATGTTACTAACCTCTTAAGGTAGTAAGAACCCAAACCCTGGTCTAACTGACTCCAAAGCTCAACTTCTTTATACTACACCGCACTGCTGGAGCAGAATATCCGACGAGAGCTTGAGAAAGACTGGAGAGGAGACAGATGGAATTAGCTTGGCCTCAAGTCCTAAGATTATCTGGTCTAAAATCAGAGGTGATGAAAAAACAATAATTCAAAAAGAGTCATGTACCGCCATGTTCACTGCAGCTCTATTTACAATAACCAGGACATGGAAGCAACCAAAGTGTCCATCGACAGATGAATGGATAAAGAAGATGTGGCACATATATACAATGGAATATTACTCAGCCATAAAAAGAAACGAAACTGAGTTATTTGTAGTGAGGTGGATGGACCTGGAGTCTGTCATACAGAGTGAAGTAAGTCAGAAAGAGAAAAACAAATAACGTATGCTAACACATCGCATAGCACAGGGAGATCAGCTCGGTGCTTTGTGACCACCTAGAGGGGTGGGATAGGGAGGATGGGAGGGAGGGAGACACAAGAGGGAAGAGATGTGGGAACATATGTATATGTATAACTGATTCACTTTGTTATACAGCAGAAACTAACACACCATTGTAGAGCAATTATACTCCAATAAAGATGTTAAATAAAATAAAATAAAATAAAATCAGAAGTGATGTTCTGCTTATGACCAATGGAGACAGGGAAGAGGGAGGGGGTGGCTGATCACTTCCAGGAAGACACCCCCCCAATTCTTTTTTTTTCTTCAAACAATCCTTTCATTGAGTTTCCTTTAATTGTACTAAATAGAATGTGGGGCGTTAACACAGAGGAGAGAAGTACATGTTCTGGAATCAGATTTCTCCTCCTCCACTCTCCCCACCACCACTGTTCTGAATTATAAAGCACCAGGTAAACTGCCCCAGAGGTTTCTCACAAAAATCTCTGTCACAGCCATAGATTGCACCTGAAATCTTGTCAAAGCAATTAATATCTTGCCTCTTGGCCACTAGAGCATACATAAGAGAAGAAGATGGCCCAACACACACCATTATTCCAAATAAACAAGTCACACGAGCTTGGCTGAGGTTGTAGTCACCTGGAGCAATCACTCCAGGAAGCCCTGTCACCTTGTTATGTGATTAGCAACAAAATGTTCACTCAGCAATGTGCCCCTTTCCCTCAGCAGAGATATTTTAGTTACATGCCAAGCTAACTTTTTCTTAAAGTACATTTTAAAACAACATACTGAGAATGCTCAGCTATCCAGGGAACAGCTTTCTGAATTTTCAAATTCTAGAATTCTTAGTTGAACAAAACTAAATTCCGAACCTGTTAGCAGAATCAGTCCCTCAATAGGCAACAATGAATGAACACAATAGAAAAACTTACTGGTCCAGTCCCAAAGATCAAGGCTGACCCACTCTATTATGGATGTTTTAACAGTGTGTTAATTCAAAGATAATAACAGCCACAGACCACAAGTAAGATGATTTTGGGGAGGGTGAGAAAATCTGTTGAGAAAAAGCCACTACAGCTCTTTTTGCAAGAAAAATGAATCACATCTTGCCACCAAAGAGCATATTGTAGCTACAACACTTCATTCTATTTTTAAGGAAAAATAAATGACTAAAGAACAAACTATTATCTAGAGGTTTTTCAAGAAACCAAGTTTTAGAGCCTGTGCTTGGGTAATTAGCCGTAATCTTTGCGTATACATCCTTTACATCTGCCTATACGTGTGATGACTATAGGTTATCAAGAATAAAATTGGACTACTGGAACGGTCAGTTTTATGGGCCAACTTGGCTATAGTCCCCAGTTATTCAAGCAAACACTAATCTAGGAGGAACATCTATAATCAACTGATTTAAGTTAAGGAGATTATCCTCAATTAATCTTGTTGGGCCTGATCCAATCAATGGAAAGGCCAAAACAGAGTTTTTTCCGAGGAAGAAGAAATTCTACCTGTAGGCTACGGCTTCAGTTCCTGCCAGAGAGTTCCCAGCCTGCCAGCCTGACTTTTGGACTTGCCTAACCAGCCTCCATAATCACATAAACCATAATCATATAATCTCTTTCTTGGTTGGTTGCTCCAAACCGTGCTGTAGAAAAGGGAAAGAAAAGGGCACACTCAAGGCTTGAAATTCCTAGTTCAAGCTCTGTATAAATGACCCGAAAGTATCTATGTCTGCCCAGAAGGAAAAACCCTTATCTCCTGTAGCCGTAGGGTTGAGATTTCAAACCCAGAATTTCAAGCTGTAAATTGCTGAATTACAATACAAATTGAATTCCCAACCTTGCAAGAACATCATTATTAAAGTGAGGGCACTGACTGAGAAGGAATAGAATCTTGAAAATTGAAATACATACATCTGGGAAATCCCAGGGAAACTGAGGATTTCAAATCCCTAAATTCTGCTGAGTCATTTGCCAACAAAAGCCACTCTCCACCTCTGCGTGAAGCAGTTAACCCCTGCTTTGTCTGATGAACCTGTAATAGTCTCTCCTGAGGTATCTGCTTTGCAAGACACGGCTGATTCTCCTCAGGATTTATCCCTGCTACCCCTCTTTGCTTCTAGATTTATAAGTAGACTCATGTTCCAGCAGGCTTCAAAGGGTGAGTTACACAGTGTGACCCATGTGGAAGTGTGCTATGCACCAAAAGAAATGCATGATTTTTCCAATTTACTCCCCAGATAGAAATCTGGGGAATATGTGCATGAATGAATGGATATGAAGTGTGTTGGATAATTGTGGAAGGAACATAAAGTTAAATCAGAATGAATTTATTGATATGGGCTCACTAAACAGATTCTGGATTCAATGTTTTAGCTCAAGGGGCTAGAAAGGGGTCTAGCATTTTGTTTGGCTGGTTGAGACATGGGCTAACATTAAATGAAATCAAAATGCCAGAACTGACTGCCTTGGTATACTGTAGAATAAATGTTAAAATAGCTTTATCATGTAAAACCTGCTTACCTACCCCAGGAGGGTCCAAAGGACACACTTTGAACTATGACTGTTAGAAATACATGTGTGAGAAGAGCCCCAGCATCCCTGAAAAACTCTGGGGTCACTCTTTTCTGTAGGTCAGAAATTACAGTGGGAATTGCTGCCACTGAACTGGGATCCCTAAATACAGTAGGGAAAGTTGGGTGCCAGGGTGGCAGGGTCAAGTGGCAGCACTTAATCACCAAAGACAAATGTGGTTACTATAATGGACAGCAGAGCCAAAGCAGTAACCAGAATAGTCTGTCTTGCAGAGAGAGACCTATGGTTTGATCATGGTGTCCCTACAAAATAAACAGATGGGCAAGCTAATCAATGCTACTTGATCTGTATAAGCAGAAGATTTCTAGGACTACCGAACAGAGGTCTATCTTGAATCATCAAAACAGTGAAAATGTCTCCATCAATTCCTAGTCTTCACCTAGTTTACAGACCAAGAACCCCTTGAATGAAGGGGAGGCTAACTCCCCTTGAGAACCTGCTGTACTGCCAAACAATCATATTGTTGATCTTTCTCCTAGCCTTTTCCCTGTGAGTGCCAGTGGCAGATAGAGATGCCGTCTGGAGATCTGGCAGGCCCCTCCTGGTGAATCATAATGCAAACTCCGAGGCTTTTGTAACAAACCCCTATCTTCCTCTGCAGGCATCTACTCTCTTTCTGAGATTCTGGCTTGCTCCTGGGCCTAAGTAGAAAATGAATGTCTAATCATGGGCCACCAAATTACCATGACACCTGAGCTGCCCATCATGAACTGGCTGCTGTCTGATCCCCCAAAGCTATAAAGCTGGGAGTGCACAGCAGCACGCCAATATCAACGGCAAGAGGTACATATGAGGCTGAGCTCAAGCAGGCCCTGAGGCATAAGTAAATTACATGAGGAGGTTGTCCAAATGCCCATGGGCCCTACTCCTGCTACATTACCTATCCTCTACCAGTCCATACTTTTGCCTCATGGGGAGTTCCCTAAAACCCGTTGACTGAGGAATGGAAAATGTGGGCCTGGTTTACAAATGGTGCGTATGATATGGGGGCACCAACTGAAAGTGAACAGCTATTGCACGACCGCCCCTTTCTAATACATCTCTGAAGGACGATGGTGAAGGGAAATCCTCCCAGGGAACAGAACTGCTAGATGTTCCTATTGCTTGGAAGGAGAAATGGCCAGAGGTATAAAACTGTACTAACTCACAGGCTGTGGCCAATGGTTTGACTGGATGGTCAGTGATTTGGAAAGAAAATGATCAGAAAATTGATACAAAGAAATGTGGGGAAGAAGTATATGCCCTCTGAATGGGCAAAGAATCTGAAGATATTTATGTCCCATATGAATGCCCACCAAAGGGGGACCTCAGCAGATGAGGATTTTAATAGTCAAATAGACAGGATGACCTATTTTGTGGATCTGTGCCTCTTTTCCCAGACACTACTGTCATTGCCCAATGGGCTCATGAACAGTGACCATCACGGCAGAGGTAAAAATTATACACGGACTCAGCAACATGGAATTGCATTCACCAAGGCTAGCCTGGCTACAGCCACTGCTGAGTGCCCAGTCTTTCAGGAGCAAATACAACACTGAGTTCCCAATATGGCATCATTCCATGGGATGATCAGCCAGCTATCTGGTGGCAGGTTTATTTTACTGGACTGCTTCCATCATGGATAGGGTGGTGCTTTGTTCCTACTACAACAGACACTCTGGATATAGAGCTGCTTTCCCTGAAAGCAGTATTTCTACCAAAACTACCATCCGTGGATTTACAGAATGCCTCATCCACCGTCATGGTATTCCACACAGCATTGTTTCTGATCAAGGAGTTCACTTCACAGCAAATGAAGTTTGACAACGCTCATTCACTGGTATTACAATTTTCTCCATCATTCTGAAGCAGAAAGCATGATAGAACAGTGGAATGGCCTTTGAAGACTCAGTTACAGTGCCAGCGAGGTGGCAGTATGCGCCCAGGCTCTGGAAAGAGGCTATAAATACTATAAATCAGCATCCAATATGTGATACTCTGTCTCCCATAGCCAGGATTCATGGGTCCAGGAATCAAGGGGTGGGAATGGGAGTGACACCACTCAGTATTATCCCTAGCAATCCACTGGCAAAATTTTGCTTCCCGTCCCTGTGATCTTTTGTTTTGCTGGTCGAGAGGTCTTAGTTTCAAAGAGAAGAATGCTTCTACCAGGAGACACAACAACAATTCCATTGAACTGAGAGTAAAGACTGCCCCAGTCACTGTGGGCTTCTCAGGCCTCTGAATAAATAGGCAAAAATGGAGTTTCTATATTGGCTGGGGTGACTGATCCAGATTATCAAGGGACAACTGGGCTGTACTACACGATGGAGTAAGGAAGAGTATGTCTGTAATACAGGAGATCCCTAGGGCATCTCTTCTTACTACCAGGTTCTGTGACTAAGGTCAAAGAAAACCACAATTCAATTCACAAGTCAGTGAAAACCATAAAACAACAGCTAATGGCCCAGACCCTTTAGGAAGGAAGGTTTGGGTCACCCTGCCAGGCAAAGAACCATAATAAGCTGAGGTACCTGCTAGAGAGCAAAGGGAATATGGAATGTATGGCTTGGGTAGTAGAAGAAAGAAGTTATAAATACCAGCTATGACCATGTGACCAGTTCCAGAAATGAGGACTATTAAGTTATTCGTACCCTTCCTTTTTCGTTATGAATGTTTGTGTGTGTGTCTCAAATATGTGTCTCTTTCTTCCCTCTCAAGTGCTTGTCTTCTAATATAAGATATATTAATAATAGTGAACTTTATATCACAGTATTTTAAGTTACGAGATATCAGAAGAGTAAACCCCCAATGACCCTGCACCTCTTCTGGGGAAAGGGTTAGCATGATTTCAGTTACACACAGGATAGCTTTAATCATGTCAGGTGGAAGTATGATTTTGTTGTTTTCATTATTTTGAGATTAGGTATGATTTAAGGAAATGTGTATGGATGCCAAGTTGACAAGGAGTGGACTGTGAGGGTCAGTTTAAGCTGTGATCCCCAGTTATTCAATCAAACAGTGAATTAGGTATTGCTGTGAAGGAATTTTGTAGATGTGGTTAACATCTACAGTAAACTGATTTAAGTAAAGGAGATCATTCTCAAGAATGTGGGTGGGCCTGGTCCAATCATTTGAAAGGTCTTAAGAGCAGAACTGGTTTCCTGGAGGAAGAAGAAATACCACCTGTGGCATCAGCTCCTGCCCCAGAGTTTCCAGTCTGCCCTTCCTGCCTTAAGATTTCAGACTCTGCTAGGCAGCCTCCACAAATACTTAAGCCAATCCCTTTCAATAAGCCTTTTGATATATTTTTCCTGCTGGTTCCATTTATCTGGTGGAACTCTAATATAATTATGTTCAAATTATGAGGGCATATAAGTGTGGGACATATTAAAATGATTTTCACTAAAAAAAATTCCATTAAGAAAAGGAAAACTGGGCTTCCCTGGTGGTGCAGTGGTTGAGAGTCTGCCTGCCAATGCAGGGGACATGGGCTCGTGCCCCGGTCCGGGAGGATCCTACATGCCGCGGAGCAGCTGGGCCCGTGAGCCACGGCCGCGGAGCCTGTGCTCCGCAACAGGAGAGGCCACAACAGTGAGAGGTCCACGTACCGCACAAAAAAGGAAAACTTTTATCCATTGTGATTCCCAAAGGTGTACCAGAAATACAGTGTTTCTGTGAACATGGTAGAAACTGAGATATGAAACTAAAATCCAGTATAGTAGATAACCTGCCCCAAAGTCACACAGAAAGTCAGAATTTTAAGCTAGATTTCATGACAGCCAAGTTTATCTTGACCTTAATTACATCAATGAACTTTCATTTGATAAATGAATGCTTAGTTTCTCTACACAATATTCACCATTATAAAGAAAGTCTATTAGAAAGAACCATGGATTTTCTGTTGAAAATAGTATTTGGAAAAACAATGATGAAGGTTTGGAATTTCATAATAACCAAGTAAACATTTTTTTACAGGGGACATCAGCCTAAGATTTATTTCAAAATGTAAGGAACAGGAATGCTTGGATTTCATTTTATTTGAGGGTTTTTTCCTTTAATCACAAAGATGTCGGTAGGCTTAAAATCTAGATCAAAAGCAGAAAGCTGTTAAAACCTAAGACACGGGCAAAAGAGTCAAAATTCAATTTTCTCTCTTATTCCTTGGAGGTGGAGGTCCTGATTTCAGAAAGAGCACTCCCAAGTAACATAACTAGGCCTGAAATGACTTCTAGGGCAAGGGCCATCTAACACTCCATGTCATTATAAGGAAATTAATCTCAGCAACTTGCATGCCATTTTCTCCTCCATTTTAAGCAAAGCTCAGCCAGAAACAACCACTTACTTGCTAATCCTCTCATTTTATACTCTCTTCTCTGATACATGACTTCTTCCTCAGGATAAATCCAAGAAGAGTAGGAAATAACACCACCTCTATATTGTATGCTTCACTTAACCTAAGACCCATGTGAGCAGTTGCAACTGCACGAAATTCATCCTGATCTGAAAGTTACTGCAAACTTTACAAAAGAAAGAAAGAAAAAAAAGAGGCAAGGCTGATTACCTCAGAGTTGCCTCCTAATCTAATCTGTTAGCAATAAAGTAAAGCACAGTTTAGTAATCAGCACATCTGAGTTTTTCAATTTGCAAAAGACAGACACATGAATCTATACCAAGGACTATCAAAGTCAACATCTATAAAGACTGGCCTGGTTCCCTACTCCAGCATCCTTCCAGGCCACACAACCCCCCAAAATGAGGGTGCCGCAAGTCCCCTTTAACCTGTGGTCCCACATAACAAACGCTGTGCTCCAATGCCCTGGATAGTACCCTAGTCCCTCCAAAACAGGCCTCTGCACTAGTCTATCCAGTTTTCCCAGGGCCTGAATTTCATTCCGAAACCCCAGCCCCAACCCTGGGGCCATGCTATCTGTGAACAGACCTCTCTGTTTATCTGCCTGGATATCACCCGTTCGCAGACTCTGCGTCACCACCGCCCACCCACCTGCTGGGACACCATCTGCTGCACCTTGCCGTCAACTCGGACTCGACCCCCTGCCTATCAGGACAGCCTCCTTTTGCTGTCATCATTCTCTCTAGATGATAAGGCCACTAACTTAGCTGGACTTTCTCCCATGGGCTAAAACGAGTTCCAATTTCAGTGGCCTCTTTCACCCCGGTGGGTATGTCCTGTTTTTAAGAAACAAACTAATCTCTCTTTCTACCACCAAGCTCTTATTTTGACATTAGACTGCTCTATGCACTACAAAATATTTCAATTTTAACAAGTTTCAAGCTTAATTAAAAGAAACTGAGAACTGTTTAACAGAGTTATGGGCGTGTGATAAGCTTAAAAAGATAGAAGTCACGTACCAGCCTGTACCAAGGAAAACTGATAAACTGGAATTTTTTCAGTGACACTACAGAGGTGAAAAGTAATAATCAAATTCAGTTTTCCAAATAGCCTTTCATCCAATAGCACATTTAGAAAGACAGAAATTGAAAAATGAAATAAATTAACCCTTCAGAAGGTAAACAAAATGTCTACACAATACAAACACAAGTTCTAAGCCCAGTTATAGAGATTGTCTCAGTCAATACAACTATGAGATATATAGCTATTTTGGCTATATTTTTAAAAATTCTTTAGTTTTGCACATGTGCCTTAATTTAAAACAAACAACAACAACAAATCATTGCTGTTAGACCATATAGCCACTAATACTTTGCATAGAAACAATATTTTCACCAGCATCAGCTTAGTAAGTTAAAGGTGCATTGAAAACAAAGGCAAGAAACAGAAACTTAATGTAATCTTCAAACTGGAAATACTCATATAGAAATCAAACCCAATGAAGTCCAATCACAGTAAAGTTTTATTAAACAATCAGTCATATAGGCACTATTCTAAGTGCTTTATAAATATCCATTGATTTAATCTTCTTAATAACTTTATAAGAGAGGAACTATTGTCAGTTCCATTTTAGAGATGAGAACCTAATCTTCACACAGAGAGGGTAAGAAATTTACCAACTGATAAATGGCACAAGTTGGACTCAAATTGGGTAGTCAATGATTTGATCCACTGCACTGTGCCGTATCTCAGAATGACTTGCTAAGACTCATGCAGCTGGATGGGGGCAAAATAAGGTCCAGAATAGAGATTTGACTTCCAACATTCAGTGCTCTTTCCACCAATTCTTCCATGTCATTTAAGTATTCAGCTAGTGCCAGAAAAACTATGAAATGTCATGTGATGGACTAATAAATAGCCACATGCAAAACAGCCAAAGAAAAATTATAAAGTACTGTTGAAATTACAACTTGATGTGATGTGATTAAGCTATGGTATGCATTTAAATACCAAAAGCAAACTTTAGAGACTAACATATGGCATAATTTTAAGAAAAGTGGATTAAGTGGCCCCTTAGCAGTCAGCTCACAAAGTTGAGCCATGTTCCACATGACATACAAATAGCATATAACCACCAACCAAACTAAACCAAAGAGGAGCCATCACAGATAGGCGATGTGGATATGACCTTGAGGGACACTGTCCTTTTAGCCACCTTGCAGCAACCATGCCCACACATGAAAAGGTTACACAATGAACACTTTAATAATAATTGCAGCTAAAATGTTCATGATGTCCTCCAGCAATCTGAAGATACACCACTTGAGACAAATAACAAAAATTAGCTAATGTGCAACTTTTGGACAATGACTTCATTTTCTCAGTAATGATATCCTTGACCTTTTACGGTTGTGTTTAGAAACAGCCAAAAGCACTACACTTCCTTTCCAATGGATTCTTATTTTTTGTGACTATAGTTACAATGTCTATGCTATTTACATGGTAGGATAATAGGTTGACATTAAACTAATCAAAAGTATTTTGTTTTCTCAAGCATTTGTAAATTAGGATTTTACAGACTGAACTTATTTGTAAGATAATCAAATTACCATAATTTTTAAAGAACATAATCAGATGAAACTTGATACTTTTCACATGATAAATCTTCACTTTCAATGTATTGGGTTGGCCAAAGAGTTTGTTTGGGTTTTTCTGTAAGATCTTATGGAAAAACACGAATGAACTTTTTGGCCAAGCCTATATCACTTAACTTCTACAGACTACTTTAGCAATCAAATATTTTTGCCAGCAGATAGTCAAGAAGACTGGTTTTATGTATCTTATAAATGTATAAAATATATTGGAAAAACAAAAACAAATTTGATATGAGTAAAACTTTAAAAATATTTGCAAGCCTTTCAATCCTAGGAGTTGTATTAGTTTAAAAGTTTAAAGTAAATAATGAAATGATGAATTATTTGTCCTAACTCCATGTAGGATAAATGATATAATTGCAAGACCACCTCACTATGAAGAACAACTGATACTGGGTCTGGTTAAGGAAATTGCAGACCGCAGACCTAAGCTGGCACTAAAAACCCCTGCTTAATTAGTGAGTCAGTTCTCTGTCTTCTGTAAAATCTTGGCACACCCAAACCTTGCAGAAACAGCCATGTCACATTCATTAACTAGCCAGCTGTTAACAGGACAAGTATAGGGCAAAGGTTAGCTGACAAGCAAATGGAAGAGATGACTTCTGATCACCAGTGAAAACTGATTTACCTGGCCACATTCTGCTACCTAGTGGGACAGATGGGACAGGATACTTTATCCAGTGGAAAGAGGTGATAATTATATTTACCTGGGCAAGGAGAGAGCAATCATAAGAAAAAAAATTGATGGATTAAAGCTAGACTGTAACCAGCCATTCTGACGGCAGGATACCAGGCAATTTGGCCCTAGGAATCCATTATCTTACTTCTCTACATCTTTATTAAACATAAGAAACACCATGATGAAAAGAACAATGAACTGGAAGCATTCTACATATATCTTATCCCATGCAATTGTTTGATTCTGAGATTGGGGCTGGTATTTCGAGGACTGTCACTAACAAGCTGTGGGGCCCAGAAAGTCATTACTCCTCCTGCAGCCTTGTTTTCTTCATATGCAGGCTAATCCTCCATTCTGGTCTGCCTACTTTATTTACATTGTCCTCACTTCCCCTCTGGCTTAGCTTTTGTCATTTTCAAAAAGTCCCGGTGTTGACAATATATAAAGACATAAATGAGAATAACGTTTTCTCCTAAATCATCCAACAATAACATCCTGTCATCCACAGGACCAATTTCGGAGTAAGGAAGGCCACTAAACGTGAATAGTAAATGTCTTAACAAAAAACCCCCACAAGGGGCTTCCCTGGTGGCGCAGTGGTTGGGAGTCCACTTGCCCAAGAAGGGGACAAGGGTTCGTGCCCCGGCCCGGGAGGATCCCACATGCCACAGAGCGGCTGGGCCCGTGAGCCATGGCCGCTGGGCCTGCGCGTCCAGAGCCTGTGCTTCGCAACGTGAGAGGCCACAACAGTGATTTTGTAAATTTAAAAAACACAAACCAGGATTAAATATTGGAATGGCTGCATAAATATGTGGGTAAAAGTATAAAATGGACGGGAACAATACACACTAATTCATAGATGCTTCTGAAAGGAGACTTAACTAATTGTGCCATTTTATTTCTTTAAAACGGAAGACTAAGCAAATATTATAAAATGAAATGTGTTAATTCTGAGAGGTGGGAGTTGATTTTATTCTTTGTTCTTCTTAGCATTGTTTAAACGTCTCAATATATAAATTATACTAATAAAACATAGAACATGGATTACTAAAACTCTGAGAGTTAAGTGTAAAGCTGGTGGGCCTGACTCCTTAGAGCCCCTCATTGTATTGTCTTCAAGGGAGCCCTTCCCACATCAACGATCTCAATAACAGATCCAAGAACATTTTATCTTCAGAGATGAGTTAATCACCAACTCCCCATCCGCAGCCCCTCATCATTTCATGTATGAATTCCTTGTGCTACTTTCCTTCCTAGTGGTACCAAGCTTCTGGAACCATCTCAAGTACCAGAGGTAGCCTGTTATAATTTCAGACAGCCATTCCTTTAATTAAATAAAAATATGTCTTTCTCTGATTCCCATCCACTCAACGTAGTTTTGCCTTCTCAATCATACAGATGATATTCCTCATATAATTGAAGAAAGTTAGCATGTCATCCCTGAGGACCTTCCCAAAGCATTAAACGTCAGCCACTCTTGATGTGACCCTCTTTGGGTCTCTTCATGGTCCTCTAGTCAATTTTTCTCTATATCTCTAGATCCTGCAGTTTACAAACCCCGGGGGAATCTCAAAGTATCCTCAGCTCTGCATCCTCAGTGCTCACAACTGGCACAGAGTAAATGGGGCAAGTGCTCAATAAATAATGAAGGAATGAGAAAATGAGTTTTGATTTATACACATTTATCTTTTGTATGACTACTTAACTGAAGTCTCTTATTCTAATAGTTCTCCAGTTGATTTTCTTGGGATTTTTAGTAAATTCATACACACACACACACACATACACACACACACACACACACACACGTGTGTGTGTGTATATATATATATATATATATATATATATATATATACTTTTTTAAGGAAAAAAGATGTCATCTCTTTTCTAATAATTGTAAACTTTGAGAGACAGCATATGATAGGATTTAAAATTAAAGATTCATGAGTTAAGCCACTTGAGTGCTTATTCATCTCTACCACTTATTAGCTGTGTGACCTTGGCCAAGTTACTTAGCTTCTCTGGGCCTCAACTTCCTCATTTGTAAAATGAGAATTATAGTAGTCAATATTCCCTAGGATTGTTATGAAGATTAAATGAATTAATATTTGTAAAGTATTTAGAACAGTTTCTAGTATATATATTAAGAAATTTTAAAACGTTAGTCATTTAAAAAATTTTATTGCATTGGCTAGAATTTATAGAATGATGTTAACTATAAGTGATGAAATAGGGCATGTAGTAAGCGTCTAAGGTTTTTCTGTTTTTTCTGCTTTTTCACAATTTAAAAATATCTCTCTATACCTAAATTACTATGTTCTATATATGCATGTTCTCAAAAGAAATATAGTTACATTTTATCAAATGTCATTTGAAATCTATTAGGAGGTAAAAATAGCAGTTTTATCCTTTAGTCTATGACTATGAAATTATAATAAATTTCTCAATATTGAACCACGTGTACATTTCTAGAATAAACACGATTTTCTTGTATTATTCTATTTTGTTGATTTCTATATTCCTGTATTTAGTATTTCAGTGAATTTTTGTGATTTTATTTTCTGTGCTACTTTTTTTAGTGTTTTTAATTTTTTTGTTTTTTCGTTAAATGTTTTTTTAGTTAAGTGCTTTTCATTAAATGAATCAGAAAAATGTTTCATCTGTTTGTAAAGTTCGTAGAGTATGGGATAATATGTTCCTTAAAAATGTATATTTTCAACCATCGATTATAAATACCTGACGCAAACATGATCCTTTGCTCATCTAAACACAGTATTTTAGCTCCTGCCAAATCTCTCTATCCAAACTGCTCAAGGACATAGGCTTAAGCATCAGACAATATCTGGCTCAAATCCTAATTTCACCACCCACTAGCTAAATGTGTACACTTGGCAAGGTACACTTTTGTCACAGGGAATAACTATGCCTTCCTTACTTTTCCCACATAGTTATCGTGAGGATTACATGAGATTATGTTTATAAAGCACTATCCACTCCACTCACATTAAAGACTCAATTATTTTATGTTAGCCTTAATTTTCTTTAAATACAAAATTAATGTTTACAAATGTACTTGCTGTTTTCTCTTAGTATGGAGATTTCAATTGTTTATATAGAAATATAAATGCTTTTTGATACAATTTTTCATGACATTAGTTCATAATAAAAGGTAGATTTCAATTAAAACATGTTATTCTCCACTGACACAAACTTAAAAAGTTGACAAGAAAGTAGTAAAATGCTCAGATAACACAAGAAAATGAACCCACTGCCATTGTCTAAATGAAATCGCAATGGGTTAATAGGAAAACTGTACTGGTTTTCAGAAAACCAGGCAATGAGCCTAAACCAAATGTAACGCCTTCCACTCTTTCCTGTTCCCTTGGAGCTTTGTTCTCATGGGAATCCAAGAGTGGGAGGAGGCTTCCCGCAGGCTGAGGTTTACTCCACGGTCTCTGATCTGCCATCTTCACTGCAACACGGGAGCAAATCTCTCACTCCGGGGAAAACACAGCCCTGAGGGATTGGAGGAGCCTCAAATATATCAGCAGCACACAGAAAACTGTTTCTCAAAAAAGCATTGGAGATTTATGTCCACCAGTCAGTGACATCAAGACTATTTACTTGTATGTATTGATAATAAAGCTGTCACCATGGTCTCTAAGGAGATCAGTATTAGGAGAGTAGTAAGTTTATAGGATCTGATCGGTAATACTATAAGTTTTTCTTCTGTTTTAAAGGATATAAATTTAAAACATTATTTTGGTGGGCTATCTGCCTCTGTTGAGAACAATTTAAATAAGCTCAGCTAAGAATGTCAATATCAAACCAAGCTCAGTCTCTTGTACTCATCACTGGCCCCTGGCAGACACAGGATGGAAATGTGTAGCTCAAGTTCTCAGCATGCATGCTATTAATTTGACATGCACAATAGACTCTATCAAGCGTCCATTTAACCATATTGATCTGTTTTTTTAAAATAAAGACCTCCTACTTTACACCTTTTCCTTGCTGTCCTCTGGCTTTATAACAGCAAAGATATTTTCAGGGACACCCTCAATAGCAGGATTGATGGATCAAAAGTGTACCCACCTCTATCTTTTCTGCCCCCTGTGTGGCCTCAATAACTTGATAGTTTCCAGCTCCCCCCAGATTTCTCTTGATTGAGTGCTTTTTCAGTATACCATGACCCCTGAAGGAAACAAAGGGAAAAAAAGATGTATTAAGATAAACATCCTCGTTCCTTGTCTCTTTCATGGGAAAGAACAAATGGTTCCTTGAGCAACAATATCCAATTTAATGACAAAATGACACATAATTTTAAAACAACTTTCATTGTTATTTTTTCATTCCTCATCCTGATTTCTTTTATACATCTCTGATTTATAACAGGAGCAGGATAAATTTCCTTGAGTAAGCAGCTCAGTAGTCTCATAAATGAGTGTGTTTCTTCTTATTATTTTGTTCCCTTTTCAAACCCACCAATTGTATTCTGATCAATCTTTCTTGTGTTTTGCCCCAAGACGGTGTAACATAGGCAGTCAGAGACATATCTACTAAATAGTAAAGTTAACAGTATAGCAAAATATATTTTTTTCTTCAGCATTTCAACTTTCCACTGAAAATAGTTTCACTAGCTGAGTGACAGCCTTTCTCAGATGTGTAACTTTAAAAGCCATAAATCCCTGCTTCTGAATTTCAATGCCAAGGAGCAAGGACATTATTTTCCTCAATTATATGATACGGAGATTGGAACTCTGGAAGAGAAAATCCACCCAGTAAAACCTGGCCCACACATAATGCCTCAGCATCAAAAGGTTAACTTGAAATTTTGCTATGAATAGGCATCTGATGCACTTGCATGGTTTTCCTGTTCCTGTTTTAGATATTTCTATATCAAAAGCCCCCATTTTAAAACTAATAATATAGAAACCAACTGAGTTATTTTCATTTCCATATATACTCCTGAAGAGGTGGCTACAACCGATCGCTGGATAAACCAGGCTCCCTTTAACTCAGGCAGTCTACATATTTGAGCAGACACATAACAAATGCTTAGCTGTCCTAGATGAGACAGCCATGCTTCTTTCCTGTTATGGAAATCATCTGTTCCTTTTTCTATAAAGTGTGAAGCCAGGAATGTCAATATTCCTATGCTTGTATGTGCTAACTTTACTAGGGTAATTCAGAGGAGCAGAGAGTCTAGTGCTGTTTGCTGTTTTCTTCTCTCCTTTCTAATAAACCACCAAATTCTGTCTATTCCAGGCTCAAAATTGTCCTTGAACTCACTCTTCCTTCCAATTCCATTCCCACAGGCACCATCTAATTCCACCCTCCTCACCCACACCTGCCTCCATCCCATCAATTCTTACAGAGATTATGACATCTCTCACTAGTCTCCCTGGTTTGAGAAACGCCCCTTCCAGTCCATATTCCACAGCCCACCACTCACGTTGGGATAATAACTGAACTTGTGATTGGTATAAAACCCAGGAATTATACGTGGTAGAAGTATTTCACCATGATTCTCAAAAAAAGTCTTTTTCTCCAAATGCCAACAGCATCATGTTAGCCATCTTTCAAGTTCATCTGTAAATAATTTCATTACTCTTCTTTCCTCTGCTTCCCACATTTCCTTATAGCTTACAAGTAAGCCAGTAAAAGGAAGTCCTCAGGGCTTGTAACACAGAGGGAGAACCACTGAACTCAGTTCTAGTTCCAGCTCATCCCTGTATCAGCTGTTGACTTTGAGGAATCATCTTTTTTGTAGGTAAATGACAGAGCCTTGCTTATCAAATGGGATGGAAATATTTACCCTGCTTATCTCTCCACGTTGTTTTGGGAATCAAGAAAGATAACATACAATAAAATACACATATACAATGTTATTTTATTAATCTCCCTGAAGTACTACAAAAGCAAAAGATGTGTTTCTTGTGTTTAACACTAGATTCAGTTTGGGGGTCCTAGAAAGGTAGCTGTGATCACACTCCCAAGACTTACAGCTTCCTTTTGGGATTGTGATGGTCTAAAGAGTTTTGTTTTGGCTTCCAAAGGAAAAATAAAATACCAAAGGAATCATACTCTAACATATTTGGATTCCCAAGACATACTGAAATCGAAAAGAGGAAGAAAAGGAAAAGGGACTCAAAACAATAACAAATCTTAATTGGCTGAAACTGCCATTTAATTAAAATAACTCAACTGTCACTTATGGCACAAATGTTAATACAATCTCTTTAAAACCCAGCTGAATCCTCCAGATACCACTGGACACTTTGCAATAGGAAATACATGCCCATTCCCTATCATTGTATTGTAGGTTTTGAATTGGAGAATGTATAATGTGTACAATAGGATGAGTTCATTTTGCTTCTAAAGAGGAAATAAAAAATATCAACCTGAATATCATTTCACATATAAGCAGCACTGTAGCCTCCATTTAAGTAGGTTTTATTTTAGACTAAAAAAAACACCAAAGGCATATATTTGAACTCATGCATCTAAACAGACCAATGAAAGTGTAGAAATTAAGTGCAGAAGGGGAAGCACAGAATGGTGGAATAAAGTCCACAGCTGTGCTTTCTTAAAATCCGGTGAGAGGAATGTTAATCAAAGTCCACAAAGTTTAAATTTTCCTTTGAACTGCATAGGTATAATCAAGTAAAGAAACACAACACTCACTGAAGTATAATTTTTTTATTTGAAATTACTGTCCCATATTAAGAAGGTAAGTTTGTTCATTCATTCATCCAGATATTCAAAAACCAATACTTACTGATTAGACTTTGTACAAGATGTGATAAAATGTGCTGGTTTGAACCCCTTGGCCACATGGGGCTAGCAACAAATACCAAAAGAATTGCACAAATGGGCCATATTAAAAACTTCCTGTTTCTTCCACCCAGAATGCATATCATCTCCCTGTGCTCTCACTAGTAGGCTCTGGGCCATCCTTAAAAGCCCAACTCAAAGGTTGCTGCTTTTGTAAAGCTCTTTGGAACTGCACAAGTTTGGTATGAGTCATAACCCCTGCCCCTAAATCACGTTGTTCATAATTCTCTGATGCACTTATCACGGTTGACTTCACATGACAGCTCTGTGCGTGTCAGTCTCCCCTAGCAGGCTGTGAATATCTTGAATGGCAATTTTTTATTCATCCATCTACAGCACTTGGCACAATATATTGTAGGTACTCAATTAGTGATTATTGAATGGAAAATTCATACATCTTTACTTGCATGAGCAAAGGTATAGCATAACTTTAAAATGAAGAGTTGCAAATATTTTACACTTATTCTTGCTACATGTAGTTCTAAAAAGATGAATTTATACCATGAACTTATACCTTTGTGAAAATATGGAAAATTCATGTATTTATAAAAGTGGTCACAACCAAATTAGCATTATTCTCCTCAAATTCCTTTATTTACTTATTCTTAAGTTTTCCTCTTCTGACCCTTAGATTAGTATCCTCGATTTTTTCCTACTTGATTGATTTCTATATGCTTGATTTCTATAATTGTGATAGTTTTTATACTAACCTACTAACCAGATCCTTGGCAACTGCTACATTTTCAAAAGCTTTAATAGCTATTGTATGTATGTAAAATTGCAAATAACCTGTTTTATCCATTTCATTATTCAGCAAATATTATTACCTACCATGTGGTAGATGCCACAGAGAAAACAAAGACCCTGTTTCAGGAGACAGAGGGTTACAGCTAGAGCAGGTGATAAGAAATATACACAAATGACCAAAATCAGAAATCTATCTAAGTGCCATATCTCTAATTTATCTAAAATGATTAATTTACAAAAAAAGTTTGAATGAAGCCTCAGTAGCTGAAGAAGGAATTAAGAGGAACTGATGAAAATGACTAAGAATCAGAAATACAATCATGTTTCAGATTCATTTAATACTAATAGTTAAACATCCTGTCTGTCTCCTAAGATTCAAGTCAATACCATAACCATAGGCAAAGTAAAATCTGGTTTTCTTGTTTTTTGATATTGAGCTGCATGAGCTGCTTGCGAATTTTGGAGATTAATCCTTTGTCAGTTGCTTCATTTGCAAATATTTTCTCCCATTCTGAGGGTTGTCTTTTCATCTTGTTTATGGTTTCCTTTGCTGTGCAAAAGCTTTTAAGTTGCGTTAGGTCCCATTTGTTTTTGTTTTTATTTCCATTTCTCTAGGAGGTGGGTCAAAAAAGAATCTTTCTGTGATTATGTCACAGAGTGTTCTGCCTATGTTTTCCTCTAAGAGTTTGATAGCGTCTGCCCTTACATTTAGGTCTTTAATCCATTTTGAGTTTATTTTTGTGTATGGTGTTAGGGAGTGTTCTAATTTCATCCTTTTACATGTAGCTGTCCAGTTTTCCCAGCACCACTTATTGAAGAGGCTGTCTTTTCCCCACTGTATATTTTTGCCTCCTTTATCAAAGATAAGGTGACCATATGTGTGTGGGTTTATCTCTGGGCTTTCTATCCTGTTCCATTGATCTATATTTCTGTTTTTGTGCCAGTACCATACTGTCTTGATGACTGTAGCTTTGTAGTATAGTCTGAAGTCCGGGAGCCTGATTATTCCAGCTCTGTTTTTCTTTGTCAAGATTGCTTTGGCTATTCGGGGACTTTTGTGTTTCCATACAAATTGTGAAATTTTTTGTTCTAGTTCTGTGAAAAATGCCAGTGGTAGTTTGATAGGGATTGCATTGAATCTGTAGATTGCTTTAGGTAGTA
>NC_041223.1:39842521-39879836 GCF_002837175.3 Physeter macrocephalus
GCACATATATACAATGGAATATTACTCAGCCATAAAAAGAAACGAAATTGAGTTATTTGTAGTCAGGTGGATGGACCTAGAGTCTGTCATACAGAGTGAAGTAAGTCAGAAAGAGAAAAACAAATAACATATGCTAACACATGTATATGGAATCTAAAAAAAAAAAGAAAGAAAGAAAATGGTCATGAGGAACCTAGAGGCAAGACAGGAATAAAGATGCAGACGTACTAGAAAATGGACTTGAGGATATGGAGAGGGGGAAGGGTAAGCTGGGACAAAGTGAGAGAGTGGCATGGACATATATACACTACCAAACATAAAATAGATAGCTAGCGGGAAGCAGCAGCGTAGCACAGGGAGATCAGCTTGGTGCTTTGTGACCACCTAGAGTGGTGGGATAGGGAGGGTGGGAGAGAGGGAGATGCAAGAGGGAGGAGATATGGGGATATATGTTTATGTATAGCTGATACACTTTGTTATACAGCAGAAAATAACACACCATTGTAAAGCAATTATACTCTAATAAAGATGTTAAAAAAAATCAGGTTTTCTAATAATTAAAAATGTAATGCCTGAATTATAATATTGCTTTTACATAACAACTTGGCAAAGTTGACCAAGAGTCTTTAAAACGTTGACCAGCTTTGACCCCACAATCCCACTATGAAACTCCCTTGACCCTTTAGGTCCCTAGGATAACCCTCTTTTTACTTTGTTTTTGTTGCTGCTGGGAGAGGAGAAAAAAGACTTTAGCATTTAATAAACACCTGTTCTGTGTCATGAGCCTTGCTAGACACTTTGCATTTTATTCCACTTAATCACAATTAATCTTTCTTTTTTTTCAAAAAAGAAAAATGGACTTTTTTCAAAGCTTAAAGATGGTGAGATACCTCTCTAAGGTCACACAGCTAATAAGTCACAGAGACAGGGTTCAAGTTCAGATCTGTCTGACTGGAAAGCCTGCGTGATCCACTATGCATCATTGCTTCACAATATTCCTGGACTGTTGATCTAGTTTTACCTACAACTTTTCACCTGTATTATTTTTCTCATGACTAAACGGCAATTCCTTGATGCCTTGTATCTCAAAGCTCTAAAAAACATGACTTTTTTGGAGAATTGATCAAAAACAATTCACTTATTCATTTCCTCTATTTTTTCTTTTAACCATTTCCTCTTTCTTCACATCTCATATACCAAAGAAAATATACCTCACATCTCATCCTGAAGAGAAACAACTTCAGTGCTAAATGCCTACTGAATTTATTTTGCAAATTCATAGAATTTGGATGGATATAAAAAACTTTGATTTGAAAGGCTTCTGGCTGTGGACTATAGACCCAAAGAATAAATTAAACAGACTTTGTTTAGTAAAAGATTTCATAGTTTTCACTCTCTTGCATTCTCTCATTATATCATTATAACCTAAAAACAAGTTTGTTGTGAATACCGTTTCATGTTGCCTTCATGAAATAATATGGTGCTCAAAGTATAGCATAATGATTGAGAAGCAGAGATTCTGAAGCCAGACTTTCTGATTATAAATCTTTAGTGTATACATTTGGCCTGGTTACTTGACCTTTCTGGGCAGGCCTAGACTTCTCCACATGTAAAATATCCATAATAATAGTACCTCTCACACACAGTTGTTGTGGAGTTAAATGACATACTAAACTTAATTTGTATAGAACAGTACCTGGCATATACTGTGCTTAATATGCTTTAGATTTATTAATACTCTTATATAACAAAGATAAATAGAATGCTTATGATATGAATGATATGAATGATACATATGATAAAAACAATAAAAAGTTCACATTTAAATGTTAAGTAGCTTTAAAAACAAGGCATCTTAGGGCTTCCCTGGTGGCGCAGTGGTTGCGCGTCTGCTTGCTGATGCAGGGGAACCGGGTTCGCGACCCGGTCTGGGAGGATCCCACATGCCGCGGAGCGGCTGGGCCCGTGAGCCATGGCCGCTGAGCCTACGCGTCCGGAGCCTGTGCTCCCCAACGGAAGAGGCCACAACAGAGAGAGGCCCGCATACCACAAAAAAAAAAAAAAAAAAAGGCATCTTAAAAAACATTTAAATTTTCTTACCGTTGATATACTATTTCAGTTGTACTCTAATAATGGCTTAGACACATTAGTGTGTGTGCATGTACATGTGTAAAACAAAAATCTGTGTGCAATTCTAATGAGGAATTTTAAAGTTTTTAAGTATTTTTTTCAAAAAGAATATAGGTCGCTCAAAGAGTGCAGACCCCAATGCCAACAAAGAAACCTCCCACTTTGTACCCAAAGCCCTGCTTCCTGAAACCTTTACAGGCAAACAGTTACAGCACAAGGCCAGAAATACTGAATGAAAAAATAGGGAGAGAGGGAGATAAGAAAAGTTTACGTCACTTCTCTCTAGCTGGCCAGTGTTAATTATTTCTCTGTGATGGATGTTCATTCCTCTGCTTCACACTTTAGCCTTTCATGCAGCTGTGTGTTATTCCAAAATAATGAAAGAGCTCAATTTTGGCCGTTAAACTATGTTTCTGGATCTCCAGGAAAAGGTTTACTTAATATGGGCAACTTTAAATCCTAAAAGGAGAACTTACCCTTCTTACAAGAGCTGATTAGTTTTGACATTTTATCAACTCTCCTGAAGAGTCATTTATGGGTTGTGTTAAATACTAAAAAATAAAGTAAGATGTGGTCCTGGTGAATCTTCTACAACAGAGAGAAAACTCAAAGCAATATCTCAAATATTAGTAGCAAGTTCTTGCATTGATATTGAGTCAAATACTCTGCCATGCAGGCCCACTTGACCAGATCGGAGTTAGCTTGCTGGTTTTTCTCAAATATAAATATTTTCTTTGTTAATAGGGAAAGTTACATATTCCATGAGGCATAAAGAAAAATCACTTTCCATTGACCCAGAAAACTTACCTTGCAACTATGCCTGAAGGAGAAAGGAACTGGAATGAGAGTATTTGAAAACAGAACTCTGGCTGCCACAGCTACCTTCCTTGCTCCAAGTTCATGTTTAATTAAATTTACATCAATAATTCCATAAACTGCTTGCATGTTCATAGAACTTAAGTTATCATCTTTGATTCTGAGGTCAGATACTGCTAACAACCCTTGTGCCTCTGAGGGAGGCTTGGCCCTCTGCCAGACTGTACTGCTTCTCCCACGGGGATGGGCCCACCACGGCTATACAACTCCATGGGGGACGATGCGACACCAGCAGTACCCTCGTTGCTCAGCAACAACCCCTTATGACTGCTCCTCTTGGACTACTAGGCAACAGCACTGAGCCTGACCCAGCTGCTCCCAGGCACTGCCTCTCAAGAGGGCCAGGTTAACAGGAGGCCAGGGACCCTAAGTGACTAGTTACATAATCTAACACATTTCTCGGGATGCTCTCCAACTAAAAAATCAGAGCAGAGTTAGTTCCTACCCTGAAGGGTACCCTTGACCGTATCCTTAATTTAAACTCTACCCTTGAATCTTTAGAGAAGCTGACAGAAAACTAATGCATCAGAGTCAAAATCTGTGGCCAAAAAAAGTCTATTAAAAAAAACCACACACATACGTAAAGGAGGCCATTCTTTTTTTAATCACGTTTAAAATATGACTTTCAAACCTTTCTTAATCTCAAAGAATTTTACTATTTACATACTTTCTGTTAACAGACCCCCCCAAAACGGGGAAAACATATTAAACCACTTACTTTTATGGTAAGACTGTTCCTTAAATAGCTTAACACATAACTCTAAGTATAGCAATTTCTAGGAAAGATCTTCAATTCTTATCTATAGTTTAACCCACATTTATGTCTTCTTAGTTCTAGACTTTTAACAAATAGAAATTAGGCACATTTTTGCATCCGTTAGCTGACCTACCTTTTAGGACAAGGGCAACAACCCAGTCAACCAACCTAAAAACTTACCCACACATGGAAACATGAGTCCAGCCTTGCTCCCATCTCCTCTACTGTCACTTACCTCTTTGTTGTGGAAAAAGAGATGTGTGCTCCAAGAGACATGGACTCACAGCCAGTCTACCACAGTACAAATACGATTCTACTGCTCCACTTACTCAAAACCTTCAGTCAAGTCCAAGCAATTTATTGTGAAATGCAAGGCACTTCTGAATCGACTTCCCTTTGAACTTCCACCCATATCCGCAGCTGTCCAATATACTGATTTAATTATAGTTCCCTGAATACATCACACATTTTAAGCCTCTTTCCTCCTCCTAGAACATATTCCTCTTTGCCTGGCAAACTAGTGGTTATCTTTCAAGATCTAGCAATAACATCACCTCCTCTGAGACACTGTCCCTGGTTTTAGAATTTCTTATAACCATTTCTGAGCATCTTCTACCTGATTCACACTGCTATAGCAGCATTAGTCACACTGTTTCACAGTAATTTACTTACTCAACATTAATCCCATGTCCTTCAAGGGCTAGGACCTTGTTCTGTTCAACTTGGTCTCCTTGGTGCCTGGCATATTCCTTTGCATTAAGAAGCTGTTTATCCTATGGCTTTATTAATGATTAGAGAACAAAACTCCTAGGCAAAATTGTAAAATAGATGAGGAGTGGGCATTTTTAACCTCTTAATTAACCAGGGATGGGTAATAAAGCAATTCAAATCAAAACAAAAACTTAATCTCCTGACTTCTGGGCTGGTCCTCTTCCTAAATTATGATGAATCATTGAGGGCAAATAAGTAGATACCTCTGCAGTGATCCAATCCATCCAGTAATATGGCTAAAATAATCAGATTTCCTGTGTCCCCTTTATTATAATCATAATAACATGAAATTCAAGGGATCTACATGGTCAGGTAACCAAATCACTAAAAGGTGGTTTGGAGCTGGTCTCAGGGAAAATAATTTCCCATTCAGATTAGCAACTCTTAAAGCAGTTTTTGCAGGAATCTTGGTGCAAGTAAAGTAGGGAAGAAAGCAGAAAAGAAACCAAAAAAATTAGACCTAAATAGAAAGCAAGAAAAAACTATTCTAATTTTAAAAACCTCCTAAAAAATACTTCACAAAACAGCATTTACTCAACATCTGTCTCCTGCAAAGCACTAATTTAAAAAAAAAAAAGGAACGTGAGCAAACAACACACAAAAGCCCACAAAAGCAGCAGCCAACGGTAACAGCATAAAGCCACTCAACCTCTTACTTCACCACTTCAGTAGCTAAAGATATAGGCCTCCATTTTCAAATATAACAATGCTTTTTCTACAACTTCTTAAGTTCACATATGTGTTTATCTAAGATATTGCCAAATTTTTGATATTAGCAGTAATGTGATTGTCTAAAATAATCCATGCAATCCAAATTCTAATCAACGGACATCTAAATTTTTAGCTTATCTGTGTTAAGCTGAGAGGGAATTCTTAG
Source organism: Physeter macrocephalus (assembly GCF_002837175.3). Classification (NCBI taxonomy): domain Eukaryota; kingdom Metazoa; phylum Chordata; class Mammalia; order Artiodactyla; family Physeteridae; genus Physeter; species Physeter macrocephalus. The sequence continues at coordinate 39,847,933 of NC_041223.1, forward strand.
TCTATTACAAGCTTGTGGTTCTAAATACCCCTAAGTCTGTGCTTCCTCAAAACTAGGAAACCTGCACCCTTGGAAATACCAGAATGTACTCACAACCACATGATAAATTTTGTTTATCAAAGGAGTCTTACTTGACAGTATATATTTAAAGCATGTTTTTATACTAAAACAAAATGAACACATTATAGAGTGCATAATGCACACAAATATGTAAGATGAATATGAAATGTCAAAGAAACTTTGTACTTTTCTATGGAGCACTTTGAGTTATGCCTCTAGATTTCTGGGAGTTCTTTGGTGGAAAAGCATGAGAAGCCCTACTCTAGGGGATTCCCTCCTAGATGTTGAGGAAAAGATTACTTTCATGTAAAAAATATATATCACCTTGGCTCTAGCATACCATGACCACTGAACTCAAAAAGTGCTACCATACTTAGGCATACCATTACTTTTTTTATTGGAACTTAACCTTTATAACATCTTTTTTATTTTGAAGCAAAAATATTTCTCTCTCCAACAGTCCTAAATCTTTCTGCAGGTACCTCACAGGACCAGTCTAAACTCCTATATATGTAAGACAGTCCTTCAAATAAACATAATAGTCACAAGTAATGGAGGCATACTGGATGCCAGGAAATGTGCTGGGTACTTGACAATCATTAATCAAAAAATAAAACTGCAGGTAAATAGTATCATCTTTATTCTACAAAAAAGAAGAAGAAGTAGATGAAGAGGAGGAGAAAGGGGGAGGGGGTAAGGGGAAGGAGAGTGGGAAAGGAAACAGCCTACAAAAGAATAAGTGACTTTCCCAAAATAGCACAGCTCTTTCCGAGCAGAGCTGAGCTCTAACTCCAAAGCTTGTGCTTGTTTTTCTCTTTCTTTATACATCATGTTATACTACGTTTCCATGCCCACTTTCCCGGGTGTTCATTTCTCCTAGCGAAATATCTCCATTTTACAACTATTCCTTCCATCACTTCTGCAATAACAGACCATCCTGATCAATGTATGTGTGTGTGTATTTGTAGGAGCAAAATATCCAGAACAATTTGGCCATGGAAGAACAGAGTTGGGCCGTCACTTCCTTTGCTCTGGATAAGATACTGCTATTGATACAACTTAAAAATATGCTACCTATGTTGGACAACCACTTGACATTATATTGAATTGGCCATAAACCAAAATTCTTTAGTATTGTTTTAACAGATTCTGCTAATAACCATTTCTTCTCTAACTGGTTTCTTTTTTAAAATGTATACAACTCTTGTATTTACCTACATATAAACAACCTGTTAAAATAAATTTTTATTCATAGAGAGTCATAGATTATATGACTCTCTACTACTTTCAAGGATAAAAATTAGCTACAAATTTAAGTCCAAAGTTATCATCCCAGCATTTAGATTCTTCACTACAGCCTCAATGTATCTTTCCACCCTTACTACTCCCAGCCCCTAAAATTCTACACAGCTCTGTCTCACTCTTTTCTGTATTTGTACCTTTATTCATGCTGTTCTCCCAATCAGGAATGTTTCGCCCACTCCTTGAAATTCTATCAGTCCTTCAAGGACCATCCCAATTACTACATTGCCTTTAAAGTCTTTCTGATTAATTTCAAAGTTTACCTTCTTCTTCTTTGAAACCCCACAGCTTTGTTTTAGTTCTTTCATAGTACCTATTACAGTCTGCCTCACAGGAAAGGTGTGTATATTATTTTCCCTTACCTCCCCCAAACAGATAGAATCCTAAACTTCTTAAAAGAAGATGGAGTCTCATTCCATTTTGCAATATATCACTAAACACAGTAGCTGAGTCCAGGAGGGTGCTTTTTAATAGATGTTTATTTGAATTTAGTTAACTATTCATCTCAGAGATGCATGGACTGAGTTCCAAAATTCATTAAAAAATAAAGAATATCTATAACCAACCACAGAAAAGAACCTGAATATCAATGGGTACATATAGCACTAAAATATGGAATTATAGGCTCTATTTAGAATAATACAGGTACTTTTTTCACTGTATTGATCTCATGATGAAGAACTGAAATCGATCATTCATATTGGTGTAATCATGTTGACAAAAACTGAAATCTCAAGAGATTAAGAGACTTCCTCAGGGTCACATGACTAATTAAAAGCTCAGTTGGCCTTACAACAAAGCTTTCTAATTTCTAGCTTAGTTATTTTTCTCTACTATTATCATCCAAATCATGTGTCAATACGTTTTTATAAATATTAGCTGCAAAAATATTTATGTAAGAGAGAAATATTCTCTTCTTTCTTATATATTAATAATCTTCAAATTATTATTTGTACAGGTAGAATTTAAAATAAAATTCATTAATGATGATTAAAGAAGATTATAATACACAAAATTTATTTATACAAATCTTACTTATTTTGCAACTTAACTACAAAGACAACAGTCAAGAATCAGGACATTAACAAATATTGTTGTTCAGTCAAAATAAATGTCATAAAACCTATGTCGTAAAACCTATACACTAATAATGTTCACGGTCTTTACTTATAAGCGAGTCCTACAGATTTAATCAGAGCCTGTTTATGCCTCTGGTTTGTTTTTAACCTCTTGTCACCAATTTAGAGGACAGTAAAAATTTTGCCTGCCCAACATCCATTTCCCCGTGAGGAGCCTTTCCTCCTATAGTCACCGCATGTGATTCGTTGTTTCCGAGAATGAAGTTGAGACTCAGACCTGACATATCCAAGCTCCAAGTGCCCTGAGCCACGGTGACTGGCTCAGAAGTGATACGTGACACAAACCTGCCTCAACAGGCTTATTATTACGTTCTTCCAACCCAGCAAATGCTTAAAGACTGGGTTCATGATGCAAGTTAGTCCACCTTAGGACTGGTGCCAAAGCTACTAAGTGAAGACACTTTTTTCTCTTTGAATTTAAACTTGAGGAGCTAGGCCTGGAGCTGTTGATAGCAATTTTGTCACCAAGCAGAGCCTGAGAATGAAGCCAAGTTGAAAGAGAGTAGAGCCAAGAAGTAGAAGGGAATAGGGTCCTTACAAAATAATTTGAGCTCTAGATCAAGCTGTGACTGAAAGCTGGGTTACATAAATCTGATAAATTCTCCCATTCTCCTTAAGCCAATTTGAAGTGGATATGCTATCGTGAGCACCTGTAACATTCCTAACTAATGCACTCAGGTATCTGACTTTCTCAACCCACAAGATTCAAAAGGTCATATAGAGAGTGAACAGTAAGAGCTATTACATACATCAGATGAAGTAGCAGCTTACGGTTTGAAATGATGATGAAGACTGGTAATATGTAAAAAAAGAAAATAAGGAATTTCAAAAATGTGGAGTCTTTTAGTCAAGGACTTACTCCACATAGCATCCTGGGAAAGCTCTCAGTCCCAGAAAAACCAGGATAGTTGCCATGCTATTTGGGAGTACAGAGATTCTTGCAGTGATTTGCATAAACAAGAAGATAAGGGGTCATTAGGTCACAGAGGACTCAAGGCAGGTGGTGGTGAGGCTCTGAGGTTGCTGTACTTGTAGGGGAGAATGTGGTAAGCACACAGAATTCTTAGGTTCTCCATTGACTTGTACTAATTGGAAATGTGCAATCCACTGAGAAACATCTTACTCCAAGCAATCAGAGCATGGAGAGTAAAAAATAGACGGATCGAAGAATCGGCCATCCCAATGAAACCAAAGGACAAGTGTAGGTGTGAATCTTTGGATTGGTGTAAAACAAAAAAAAGAATATAGGATGCTATGCCCAGAGAGTTTCTGAATTTGAGATTTTAGGAAGGAACAATTTCATATGATAAGTCCAGGTTGTAACTACAGAAGGGGCTGGGTGAAAAGAAGTAAAAGAGAAGACTACTGCTTGAAATTGTAGAGGTCACAAACTGAGAGGCTGTGGTGTTGGGTGTAGACAGGAAGTCACCCAGACTGAGGACAGGAGACAGGTGGGAGAAGATGACTGTACACCAGTTGCTGGAGTGTTCAGTGAGGGAGGGGTTTGTTCAGGTGGTGAGTAGATCACAGGAATGAGAAATGGCAGTTGATAGTATAGCCAGATGGCTCAAAGAAACAGGAATGAGTATAAGAATGTAGAGGAACAATGGTCTACAGGTGGGAGGGTGTACGGAGGGCATGTGACCCACCTCCCTACCCTGAGATTCATGGACGACGGAGTAATCAGCAGTCTCCAACAGGAAGGGCTCACAGGGAAGTGGGATACCCCTGGGAGAGTCAAGATTCAGGGCTAGAGAAAAAAGTGGAGGTTAAGAGGAGTTTACTGGGACTGAGCAGGTGTTCCAGAGGGCATGACAGAATGGTTTTGAAGGAAGAATAAAAAGCAGAGATTAGGTCAGGGAGAGGCAGCACAAAGCATAATAAAGTTTCAAGGCAGAGAGGAGAAATGAGCAGACAAACGATAAAAACTGAGATTTGAAGCATTAGAAAATTAACTGTTTTGCAAGGCTAACACAATTACATGTTCCAAAAATGGTAATGTGGGAATTTAGGAAGAGCTAGCAGCTATGATGTGGGATGTGGAATTCCTTTTCCTCCTGGGATGAGGTGGTGAGTGACAAACATGGATCAAAGCAGTTTAGGGAGGCAATCGAAGAGCCTGCAGTCATGTGTAGGAATGGTGGCCAGGAAGGCATGTGACAGGGAATTCTGTGGGACTTCAGGATGATAGGGCCAGTTATAACGAGGTGGGCTCCAAGGAGGTGCAGGGGCATGGGGTGCTATATCAATCAGTGGGGAAGGAATCAGTGACAGAACAAACGAATTTGAGACAAGACTAGTGATTAAAAAATGTTAATAATAAAATTAGATTATCTACTTCATCCCCGACTAAAATAACTTCTAAAGGATTAAAACTTTAAATTAAAAAAGACATCAACAGTACTATTAAAAACATAGATGAATATGTTTAAAGGGGAAAGTCCTTCTCAGAAACTATGCAAGAAGAAATTGTCAGCTTTCACATCCACAAAATTTAAGAATTTTACAAAGCAATGCTCCCTAAAATAGTTAATGGCAAACAAACGAAACTGATTAAAAAATTGCAACATAACAGACAACAAAGAGTTAATATCCTAATGAATAAAAAGCTCTTGAAACAAGCAAAAAAGGATTAAAACAGGCAAAGAATACTAAAAAGCAATTCATAAAAATAAATCCAAAATATCCAATAAACATACTAACTAAAAATATTTGGCCTCATTAGCAATCAAAGAAATACAAATATGAGGTATCTTTTCCTACTGATTTCTAAATTTAAAACTTTTAAATAGTATTAGTATGTTGGTAAAAATTTTGAGTATAAATTGCTGCAGGCTTCCTGGAAAGAAATTTTGCAAAATGTGTCAAAAATGGTTAACAAGTGAATATCCACTGACCTAGCAAGTCCATGTCTAGAAGTTTATTCAAAGAGATTAATAAAACAGCCATGTACAGTGTATAAAGATCACAAACAGAGTTATCTACTATGGTATTGTTTATAAAACCAAATTTGGGAACATTCTGCATATTTACCAATAGGGGTTAGTTAAAATTTTAATAGAACACTATGTAGCCATTAAAAATATGATTTAGCACCTTGACAAGATATAGTAAGATGAAATATTAAGGGAATATGATATATTACTTTTCTTTTTAAAATCTACATATATGCAAAGAATTTTATAACTAATGGTGGAATTTAGGTGGACATTATTTTCCTCTTAATACAATTCTGAATATTTCTGATTTTCATTGCAATGTGTATGGTCTCAGAAACACTATTTCAAAATTTTAAAGTTTAAAACTTAGTGGTATTTTAAGTGGCAAACATTACCTGCCCAGAAAATTACATGTGGAATAACCCATTATAATGTAATAATAGGGAGCTGACAAAAGGATGAGACTGAAAGAAAAAAATCACCTGATTATATTTTCACATCTGTGATTCTTGGTGAATAATTTATAATAGCAAGCATATATTGTCCTCGGAAAAACTGAATTCTACATTTGAACATTGCCAATATTCAAAGCAATGCATTTTAATGATTTATGTTTTTCTTTTCTTATCTCTGTGTTAAACCGATGATTACCACAGGGTGCAGCAAAATTAAAATGTGGCCTAACTGGAAAATTCTGTTTCATACCTTTAAGAGCTGAAATTTTATCTAGCCAAAAACTATTTCATGGGTCACTTTGAATAATAAGAAAAATGTTATTTTTAAAAATTTGCTCTTCTTATTCATTTGTATTCTGGTAATAATAATTTTAAGAAGAAAAAATAATTTACAAACTGTATACCATTATTACATTAATATAAAAATATTCTTACAAATGGACAAAGACTGGAAGATACTCAATACTGAATTTTTTTTTTTTTTTTTTGCGGTACGCGGGCCTCTCACTGTTGTGGTCTCTCCCGTTGTGGAGCACAGGCTCCGGACGCACAGGTTCAGCTGCCATGGCTCACGGGCCCCGCCGCTCCGCGGCATGTGGGATCTTCCCGGACCGGGGCACGAACCCGTGTCCCCTGCATCGGCAGGCGGACTCTCAACCACTGTGCCACCAGGGAAGCCCTAAAGTTTCTGGAAGCTTCAGGGGCCTCTTTTTTTTTTTTTTTGCGAAGCAATTATGTTTGAATATTAGAATTGGAATTTTAAAATCTTTCAGTGTTCTTAATAGTGTGATGGTTTTATGATAAAAAATATCTGAAAGAAAGAAGCTAACTAATAAACTTTTAACAATCCTTTTATAAGATAATTTGAGATGTCCTTAGATATAACTGAAACTGCTGTCCTTAGAATATTTCATTAATCCATATTTTAAGTGGATTACATTGAGACAAAACCCACAGTGAAGAACTGAACCAATTCGCTATTAGGACCAATAATAATTATTGACAGGTAATATGAAAAGTTTTCAACAAATTAGGTAAATTAAGATGCTTTTTAAAAGAGTTGGTAAAAAAAAGCATCTATGAGTAAAAAAAATGCTTTGTTTCCTCCCATTTTGCAGTTACACCCAAAAAGTGTATATTTCCTTTCAAAGCATTCAAACCTAGAACCCAAACATGGACTTCTCAGAGTTGGAACAACCTATGCTGGGTTTTACAGCTTAATATCCTTTGGCAAAAATCCACAAACATCTCAGGGAGCTGACCCAGATGTACCCTGTGAAGAAATTATTCCCCACTTCCCCTGAAAACGTTCTCCCACTCCTCCCTGAGGCAAACAAATACAAACTATGCCCCCCATGTTGCAGACTGGTCCCATACCCATACTGTCAAATGCATATGGTGCAAAATGAATGGAAAACCTGAAATGACCTCATTTATATCTATAGCTGGGTTGGTGACAGAGGCACCATGGATGCACTGCCCAAGTTATCACACTGCTTATTTTGTAACCATCTTTACAACTGATACTGACGATGGGCACATTTCACGTGGCTAGCAATCCAAAATCCAGGTATCAGCAAGGTTGGTTTCTTCTTGGCAACACAGGAGAAGCTGTTCTATGCCTCTCTCCTAGCTTCTGGTGGTGGCTGGCAAGTCTTGGAATCCCTTACATCTGCGTAACTTCAATCTCTACTTCCACTGTCACAGGCTTGCCTTCCCTCTATGAGTCTCTGTCTCTGTGTCTCTTCTCTTCTTCTTGTAAGGACACCAGTCATACTGGGTTAAGGGCCCACCCTACTACAGTATGACCTCATATTAACCAATTACAATGGCAATGACCCTATTTCTAAATAAGGTCTCATTCTGAGGTTCCAGGAAGTACATGAATTTTAGGGAGACATTATCTGACCCAGTAAACCCACCAAATCTGCCTTCATTCTTCTACTGCCATCTTTGTATATAGTACTAGTCCTCAACCTCAAGCCAAGAAGCTGAGAACCACCCTTCATTCCCACCTCCCTTTAAATTCATCTCCCAGTTAACATCAAGCCTGATCATATTTCTAGACTCTGATACTCCTGTTCATCCCTAAATTCTTTATCCCTAATCCCTGAATCACTCTCTAGCACCTCTTGCTTGGGCTACAACAGTCTGTCCAATACTCCTCAAACCCAATCTTCTCCAAGCTACAAGAGTATATATAGATATATACATACAGCTTCATGGCATGTTAGAAAGATGTACTGTTGCTTTTTTGTTGTTTGTTTTTCTAATTTTTCACTACCGTGAAAAGTTCTGCTTCTTTACTGCAATGAGCATAATTATGATACACATCCCTCTTCAGGGATACAGAAACTGAGGCAGAGTGGTTTGTGTGCAAGCGCTGTCCTTTGTAACGTCTTCTCCTGACTTGATAGATTCTCTACAAACCTTCAGAATGCAACAAAATCCATTATATCTATAATCTAGCTTTTTATAGATTTTATTAGATTTGGGAAAGACAGACAAGAGGGGCTTATTTCAGTGTTTTGAGATTTAATATTATACCTGGCTCCAGAAGCCCCATGATAGAAGTAGTTATTCTCATTTTTTAAATAAACAAAAATAATAAACGAATGTAATTGCATTAGTTATAAGCCATCTTTGTTTACACACACACACACACACACACACACACACACACACACACTGATTTTAAGAATAGTGTTTTCTTCTGAGACATATTAACCCAGCCCATAAAGATTAGTGTAGAAATAAATCACTTCATGGTCATTTGATATAAGCATGTTTGGGAAGACAGCTTAACCTCTTTCCTGTCTTCCATGAATTTATTCCTGAAACTATCACGCTGAACCTCAGTTTCTTCCTTTCCTTCACCCAAAAAGTGAAAACTTACAGTTAACCATGCTAATTTCCACACTCCCAAAGGGGATTCTTTTTCATCAGCACAGTAGATTTTAGGGCTTAGCAGGAAATAGGGGCTCTGAGAAGGCAGAATCCAGGAGATAGAGGAAGGCATTTAGCTCCATTTATATTGTCTATAAACGTTTCTGCTGTTGCTCTCCCAAACAAGTGTTCAGGCTGTGTTGGCTCCAGACTGCACAGTCTTAAAGTATTTCTATTCCCTTGGCCCACTTTCCAGTCTGAGAAATCCTATTCTAACTGATCCAGGATCCTACGTGAGATTACTTCCTCCTATTCAGGAACATGTACAAATGTGAATTGCTTTATTCTTATATAGACAGCTCTGAACTTCTTTTCCAACCAAGCGCCCAACTCTTGGACACCATCACTTTTTAAGAATAGGAGTTATTGGAGAACACAAATCTACTCTGATTTATAAAGTCCGTAGCATGCTTTATACCTGGACAGATGCATAAAACTGCTATTTGCCTTTGAGAGCATGAATGAAAAATATATCCCACTTGAGTATAAAGTATACTACCTATTTGATTTCTCAAAGTCAACTGTACTTCCAATAAAAAGAAAGATAATAATAACCACTTTGGTTTTCTGGGTATGTTCAAGTTTTCTCTTTATGTAATGTCACTAACTGATAATGACTTACAAAAAGTACATTGAGCCTATTAATATAAAAATTACTGAGACCAACAGGATTCAGAAAGCATGTACTAACCACAGAAGTTTTAGAACAGTAAAATAGGAGCCCTGGATTTATCCCTAATACATGATTTTTGCACATGTCAATCACTTAAACTTGGGCCTTAGATCTCTATATCTAATAAAATATGTTTAATTAGTACTTAGAAGAATTATGTGGCATCATAATTACAGATGCTTATTTTATCATAGGATTTATAGGGTTTTTCTGATATTCAGAAAGGAATTTTTTTTTCTAACTCAATTAAAGTCTTGTGTTGAAGGAATGGAAAACCACTGAATTTACTATCAAGCCATTCAGGTCTGAGTCTCATCAACATCCTAAAATACGATTTTCAAATTGCTTTATTTCCCATTCTCAATGGAGACTGCAGGAAATTTAGTCTTAATTAAGCCTGATTTACTCTCATTTAGCATTACAAAAAAAAGAAAAAGATACTGGGGGAAGGGATGAATAGGCAGAGAACAGAGGATTTTTAGGGTAGTGAAAATACTCCCTATGATAGATGAATACATGTCATTATGTGTTTGTCCAAAGCCATATAATGTACAACAACAAGAGTGAACCCTAAGATAAACTACGGACTTTGGGTGATTATGATTTGTCAATGTAGGTTCATCTACTGTAGCAAACATACCAGTCTGGTGAGTGAGGGAGGCTATGCGTGTGTAGGGGTAGGGGGTATTGGGGAAATCTGTACCCTCCTTTCAATTTTGCTGTGAATCTAAAACTGCTCCAAAAAAACCTGTCTTTAGAAATATTTTATTTCTGAGAAATGTTACACTTTTTTGCAAATTTGTTTGCTATATCTGAGCTCTAAATTTGAAAGGAAGCAAAGTGTTTCCTGTCCAAGTGTTTCCTGTCCTTCTCTCTATGTATATATCAAATATGACCTAGTAAGAAACATTTATTTCTCCAGAACTTTCTACATTTTGTAAATACATAACTTCTACATAAAATTCACTCTATAATGCTCTTAAAAAGTTAGACATACGTTTATCATACAACCCAGCAATTGCACTGCTAAATATCTATCCAAGAGAAATGAAAACATGTACTCACAAAGACTTCATGTGAATGTTCTTAGCATCATGATTCACAATAGCCTCAAGCTGAAAACAACCCAAATGTCCATCCACTGGCGAATGGATAGACAAAATGTGGTATATCCATACAATGGAAAACTTCAACAATAAAGAGGAATGAAATACGGATACGTGCTACAATATAGATGAATCTCAAAAACAGTATGTTAAGTGAAAAAAGCCATAAACAAAAGATCACTTTTTTTTTGCTTTACGCGGGCCTCTCACTGTTGTGGCCTCTCCCGTTGCGGAGCACAGGCTCCGAACGCGCAGGCTCAGCGGCCATGGCTCATGGGCCCAGCCGCTCCGAGGCATATGGGATCTTCCCGGACCGGCGCACGAACCCGTGTCCCCTGCATCGGCAGGCGGATTCTCAACCACTGCGCCACCAGGGAAGCCCAAAAGATCACATATTTTATGATTCCATTTATATAAAATGTCCAGAGAAGGCAAATCTATAGATACTGAAAGAAGATCAGTGGTTGCCTGAAGCTGAGCAATTTTATTAATTATAAATGGGGATGAGGGATCTTATTGGGGTGATGAAAATGTTCTAAAACTGAATTATGGTGATGGTTTTACAACTTGGCAAAATTTCTTTAAAAATCATTGAAAGGGGTAAATTTCTGAAAATTTAAACTTCTAGTTTAAAATTCACTAAAGAGGAGAGAAAATTCTTTAACAAAGAATGAAATTTGACACAATTTTAAATATCCTGCATAAGGTATTCCATTAGTCTTTGATATTTTGTTGAAGAAAGTTGTGGTAAAGATAAAACTAAAAAGTCAATTACTAAAAACTTTTTGCAAACTTTTTCCAATATATACTTTGCTTCAAAATTAAATCATTTGATCTTCCAAAACACTGTTTTAGAAAATGAACTCCCTTAACATAGTGTCAGCAGAGGGTTATTGACCAGCACCTGACATACTAACAGGAAAACAAGGTTTTCAAATTGCTGGTCTAACTAACCATGATCCAGAACCTACACCATTATAGCACTTCCTGTGAGATTTATGGCCATCAGATCTCATTTTAACAATCCAAATTCTGAGCTTTCTGATTATTAAATCCCAGAAGGAATTTTTTTATGTGTAGCAATGTCAATAAGAAGGCATCTTGTGAAGAGATAAAGTGGACAGATGGATTTTGAATCTACATGTACACCAAGAGAAATGCAATACTCACAGTAGTTCTAATCCATACTTTTTCAGTATCCAAACCATTAATATGAGTGTTTTAGTATTTAGTTTTTCTAGTTGAATGTTTAAGTGGTCATCGGCAACGAATCTCCATTTTACAGTCCAGCACAGACTCTGACTAATAATTTCACCTGCCGTTTTTTTTGGCTTTTGTTTTCTTAGTGTTTCCTGTGTGCCCCACTTGTACCAAGCGCTCTTCCAAAGGAACCGTGTTCGGATGTGTTCCCTGGGATGAGCTCTACGAAGATGAAACTGGCCCGTTCATCTCAGCCTCACTCGTCAGGGGTTGCCAGTCAGGATAGCTGGTAAATCGGGGTCATCTCCCCCTGAAGGCGCTATCAGGAGCTTCCCCAACGAGCTGCCACGGCATCAACAGTCAGGACCCACACCCTCCATCTCCTGAGCCCCTGCGACCACACTGCACTCCCGTCCCTCCCTGGCTGCCGGCCGGTGTCCTAGGCTCAGTGAAAACCCAGTAGTTGCAGAGAACTCCTGATTTGACCCGATCTAATCATTCCCATGTTTTATCAAGTAATGGATGGAGACTGGTGAGATGAGGTGACTGGGCTAAAGCCACACAGTTCGACGCGGGCAGAGCCGGCGAGAACACTGGTCTCTGCTGACCCGGCGGCCGCGAGCGGCTGCCTGGGGCTGGGAACGCGCAGCCCATGGGAAACGACGTGGCATTGCCCGTGCGAGAGGCGAAGGCTCAGCAACTTATGAGAGGAGATCACCAATGTCCAGCTTCAGGGCAGAGTGGGCAAAAAGAAGTGACCAGACCTCCCTGGTTACGCCTGTTGGCCTGAGCGTCCCCTTCCACTCTCCAAGTACCTCTGCATGTTCAATGATGTGGTCGCTCTGGCCAAAGAGGCGTCCACTTTGAATTCCCCCCACGCTCGTGCGGACTGACCAGAAAACAGGAAAGTTACTATAACCACATCTTCGCTCTCTCAGTCTCCCCTGACTGCCCAAGTCCTTTCCCTCCATCTTCGCTCCAGAGACCCCCACCACTCCCGACTCCCCTTCACCACGTACGTACCAGCCGCGCGCAGAGCTGCTCGCCGAGCCTGGGCCGGGTCCCGGTGCCCGGGCTCGCCCGGCCTCTACGTGGCCGCGAACTGCGACGCGGGCTCTAGCTCGCTGCCGCCTCTACCGTCCACGAAGGTGCGACCGCGTCTGAGCTGCTGGGCTGGGGCGCAGCCAGGAAGTGGCAGCGACTCCGGGGGCGGAGAGAGCGGCTGCCGGGACCCGCCCCCGAGGGTGGAGTGCCCCTCCTCCCTCCCCCCACCCGGGTCTTGCTCTCTGTGCAGCCACTGCCGCCAAGGGGCTCTCGGGGCCGGCGCGACGGTGGTTCTTGTCTTTTGGCTCCCTGGGCAGCGTTCTTTTTCCTGCGTGCGCGTTAACAATCATCAGAGATCATCACAGAACCCGTGCCCTCCTCGCCTACCACTCTCAGTTCCCCTGGGGGAGGGTTAAGGTTCTACTAAGAATTTACCTGATGTAACTGAGGGAATTTCGCGTCCCTCCCTGCTCCCAGAGGCTTCCTCTGTAGACCCTCCGACCCATTTGTGCGCGCTCCCGAGCGTTCGTGCTCCAAGTGTCCTAAGGTTCACTTTACTCGTGGCTCCTTGGAGAAGGTAAGAATGTGCATGGTTTTCCTATCTGCACCCGGAATGTGGGTATTCGTGTTTTTTTAACGCATCATTTTAACAGATTGAGAAGCCATGTGCAATGTAGACAACTTTTGGACAAAGAAAAGCAGAAATCAACGTCTATCGAGTTTCACGTCAAGGTTCTCACTAAGAAAAATGAAGTCCTTACTATTAAGGTTTCATTGTGTCTTTTAGAAAGCATAATAGAAAGATGATGATACTGCTCTTAAAATTAAGGTGCTCTTCTCTGCTTCCTGAGAAGGTGGTTTCTCCTCACTGAAGTCCTGAGATCCCCTCTGGTTTCCTGAAAGACATTATTAGTGTCCAAAATCTGCTTAACACCAATATGTTCACAGATACTGTGCTCTGGCTTCTTACCCAAGCCTATGACACCTGCCATTTCCCTACTGACTACTTCCAATATTTTCATAGGCTATGTGATATAGAAAAATGTTTTATTTAATGTATCTGCCAGTGGTGCTACCCTTAGGCTCTTTAAATTATTTAATATTCCTACCCCCACAATGTGGTAATAACACCTCTGTTTTCAGATAAATAAAGTGAGGCTCAGCAAGGTTAAATAATTTGAATAAAGTGAAATCACTAGGAAGACTTCAAGTCAGTTTCTGAGTTCAAGTCTTCCTGCCTTTAAGGTTGACATTCTTTAAATTATACCTTGTTAGTAAAACTTATGATTTTTCTAAATGCCAATACTGGTACACTTTGTTTTATAAATACATGGTTATTTGTATGGTCATACAAATAGTAATTAAAGAGATTGAGAGTTATTTATATCTTTAGCGTAATTTCAAGTGTATAATAAAATATATTATTATTATTTAAGGCAAATTATTCTAAAGCCTATTTATTTTAGAGACTCTGTGATAGAGATGCTAAAATGTTTGGATTTATGAGTTACAGTGCAATGATTGGATTTTTATAATTCTGAAATGTACTCCTTATACTCACAAAATTTGTCTTGTAAAACCTGTATTTTGGGGCAGGTTTGATAAAACTGTTAGCCCTCACTGATGCACTTTAAAGTTACGTATTTGAAATCATCTGAGCCACTTGAATGTACGCTCCATGAAAGCTGTATCTTCGGTAGCTAGAATAGTACCTGTACAAAATAGCTGCTTAATAAGCAGTTTTTAAATGAATAAATAGAACCTCATTTTCTTCAGTTAAGACAAAATAATAACTTAAGAAAACACTACTTTTAGTTTGCTTTTGTCTATTTATAGTAGATTGAAGATTTTTGATAGCTTCTCATTTCTACTACAAAAGTAAGGAAGATGAAGGAATCAGGTAAAGAGCCTGAAGGTTTGTAGTAGCTTCTCTTGGGAATGGTAGCAAAAACCTGACTATAAGTACAAAAAAAAAATCTTTTGAGTCAGGAATTGGTGATAGCAGTAGTTCCACACAACTGTGAATTTGTGTAAAATATATGACTGTAAATGCAGAAAGTTTCACTAATCCCACTTGGGGATTTTGCCAAGTGATTTGACGGTAAGGCAAGGAGAAAGCTTGGATGCTATTTTTAAGAGAATGGTTGAAGGACAGAGCTGTGAGGTTCACTTAATACTACATGGGAAAATAAGTGAAGACATAAAAGGGGAGGGAAAAAGCAGGCAAAGAAGTACAAATCTCAATCAAATAAGAGAGATGGAAAAATAAGAAGTTGTAGTCAGGAGGGGTGATAGTTTTCTTGAAGGATTTAGTAGCAGAATAATGGCAGGGTTATGGAGGAGCTGTGGCTGGGGTTAGCTGTTCTCCTTAGAATGAAGATCAAGCAATTGGAGACTAATGTATTGGAGAGGCTATCCACATGGACATTGAAGCCACCAATGGTGATGCCGTTGGGTGGAGAAGGAATGAGTCAGACACCAAAGGCTTTCATGACTGTGGTGGAATGATCAGGAACTGAGTGAATGACTGTACAGAATTGGGACAAAAGGTACATATCCAGGGAACAAGAGCCTAAATAGATCAAGGGCTGGTGTAAGAGGGGGTGCAAGGTTCAAAAGCAATACTGGGGAGCTACAAGGATGCCAGCGCTGGCTCTCATGGTCCTAGGGTGTGAGATAATGAGCAGTCTACATTGGAGGGAGATCCAGAGGAAACTATTCTCAGAAGAAAGCTGATTTTTACCTAAAGCAAGACGATGGAGGAAGCATTGTGTGAATAGGTTATGAAAGTGGAGGGATTTTTTCAATATTGAACAAGGATTCCACAAGGTCAGAAAGGATGGAGTTTAGGAGGTAGGGCCAGCTTCATGGCACTACAATCTGTGCAGTAGGACAGGGCTCTACTTCTAAGAAAGCCTTGCGCTTGTCTTAATGTTCTGCTGTCCCTGCCTTGAAATGCTTAATAATCTTTAAACAAGTGACCCCACGTGTGCATTTTGCATTGGTCCCCACAAATTATGTAGCCAGTCCTGTTTAGAAGAAGTGGAGAAATGGGAGTGTAGGTGAAGCAAGAAGTAGCACCAACCTTCTGAGGAATAAATTATGGGAGAGATTAAATGCAGGAGGTTGTGTTTTGAGGAGAGACCAAGAATGGTGGGAGAAGGGGTGTGGCTGCAAGGTTCCAATAACATCTAGGTTCCCTCTCTTTAGGGCAGGTTAGCTGAGACCTGGGTGGGAGAGGCAGTCAGCAGTCCCCATCAGCCTCTTCCAGGTCTGTGTAGTGTATTAGTCTGCTATGGTTTGCTGTAACAAATTACCACAGATTTTGTGATTTGAGCCAGCATAATTCTATTCTCTCACCGTTCTGGAAACCAGAAGTTCAGAATCAAGGTGTTGGCAGAGCAGTGCCCCCTCTGAAGGCCTTAAGGGAGAATCCTATTTTGCCTCTTTAGCTTTTGGTGGCTGTAGGTAATCTTTGGTATTCCTTGGTTTGTGACTGCGTAACTCCAATCTTTGCCTTCATCTTCACAGATCCTCTGTGTTTCTTCCCTACTGTCTGTAATCTCCTCTCCTTACAAGGTCACTTTTTGGATCAGGTTCCACCCAGGTTAATCCAGGATGATCTCATCTGGAGCTCCTTACCTTAATAACATCTTCAGAGACCCTTTTCCAAGTAAGGTTACATTCACAGGTACTGGGGTTAGGACTTGGACATACCTTTTGAATGCTGGTCTGAGACCGGCATTCAGTCCACTACAGCGAGGTTGGCTGAGGCCACAGGAAGAGCCAGGCTGGATGACACTGGCAGCTGATAACTTTTCAGGTCTGTTTGGCAAACCAAGATATTTATAATAATATGAAGCTTACCAGTGTTTCTAAAGCTTTCCAGCTGTGAAATTTAATACATACAAAATCTAGAAGATTAACACTGCCCAGAGAGACTTTATATCCCTAGAGGTAGCTATCTGTCCTTGGGGACAAAATGAGACTGGGGAGTGAAATCGTGTACCTTGGATCGTGCCAAGTCTGGTTATAGGGAATTGAGGAAATGAGATTCTCCACTCCTTCTCTTCAGCCAGTCTCCATTCCAGAGGACACATGTGCTTCCCTGATACAAAAGGATAGCTTAAGGGACGACCACATTTCATCCCTCTCCATAAATATGAGCTTTAGAAGGACCGGAGGAGTGACCTTGTGCCTCTGTGGCAGAGACCCAGCTAGCTTCCCAAGCCATGCCTTGTAGAGGACAATCTTCACCCTCGGGGTGGGGGTGGGGAGAGGAAGAAATGCTGAAACTGTGTTACTGTGCTAACTGTGCTGCTAACTTCATTCTCCTCCTCCAGCTGGCAGGTACTCTGAGAGTTAGTTGAGTGTCCAGAGCCAAATGGAGCTCTCCTTAAAAGCATCACACTCATTGGGCCTTGCTCCCTTCTGCTCATGACAGAACAGGAACCATAAATTCCATCCATTATTTTCTAAGTGTTGACAGTGAGAAGATCCTAGATTGTGGCAGTGGGGCAGCAGCACAGCTACATTGACGTTTGGAGCCCAGAAGAGCAACATCCCTCTTTGGGTGGCCTCTAAGGAGTTGCCCTGAGATCAAGCTTGGGTAATATACTAGCAGATGGCAGAAGGGAGTGGAGCCTGAGCTGCCCGCTGTTGACCCTGCTCCTGTTGTGTGACAGAAATGATGCCACAGACCCACATCCACCAAGGGAGAGGCTGGGCATGGAAAAGAATGGGGCACAATTGGCTTTCAGGAGATCAGAGGCTGTAGCGTGAGAGGCAGAGGAAGAGGAAGAGACTGCTTTCCTTTTAGTATTTAAAGTAGAAATTTCCTAAGAAAGTATTCCAAATTATCATTGTACTCACACATCTCTCCTGTTCCTGGTCAATGGGACATCGCTTTGCAGAGTATCAGGGTATATGAAAAGTACACCGAGAATCTTGGGTTCTAATCCCAAGTGGCAATGCCACTGATGGTGTGAAATTTCAGTAAAGGCAGTTTTCTCTGAAGGGAAGGTATAGGACTAAAGGATTGCCCTGCTCTAAAATTCTCTTAAGTCTCTGAATTTGCTTCCTTATTAAATTCAAACTCCTCAGCCCAACATTTAGAACACTTTACCCACCCATCTCTATCTCATTTCAGTTCTTATCATTTTCCAGTACAAATCCTGTTTTCCAGATAAGCTAATCCATTTGCCACGCCTTGTGACTTTCTCATTCCAACATTCTTAACTGGTACAGGAGGATGTGTTTTTTACTATCTTCCACTCTTAAACAGTGTCACTTAATTTCTTCAAACTCCTGTTCACAAATAATCTACTTATGGAGATCTACTGATGAATTTTTTTCCACCCCTGATCAATTCATTCAAACATGTGCCAAGTTACTATCTACATTTTACAGCCTTTCTTCCATGTGTTTGAGGAGTACAGCAATTTTAAATTAAAATAAAATATTATTCTCTTTAGTTTTTGCCACACCCTTAAAACCTTTTCATGTGTATTAATTCCTCCTAATTATACTGTATGTTTCTTAGCATGAAGCTCTTATAGTCCATAATAGTACTTTCTAATTTCTTCCAATAAATGAGACAACTCTGAATGCTTTAGGATTAGTTTTAAAAATTGCTAGCTATTGAGGAAAGGTACAGCATCGACAGGTGGTTGGTCCAGGGTAAGCATTCAGTAACTATTTTTGCATGAATATATAAGTAAATTCTCACCTTTCTGCTCATAGTTATATAATTACACACAAAAACACCAACCATTCTCCCTCCTTTGTTCAATATAATGAATTTAACACTTGGCAAAAGAATAAAAAGTTAAAAAGGTCTAAAAGTTAACAAAGATACCTTTGTGATTCACCAGTATGTGGTAATTTATTTGCCCCAATAAGCTTTATTTTTAACAACATATATAAGAAATAGTTGAAAACATTTTAATATATTTTTATATGAATTGCTTCCATGCACAGATTCATAAAATCAGAGATGCACGGTTTAAGATTAGATGATCATAAAAATTAAAAAGTTAACTCATAACTTCTAACATAGGGGATCTTGGTGTCTCTAAAATTGTCTCTTAGTATATTAGAAAATATACATTTTATCAGAACTCCAGTAAAATGTTCATAATATCTATTATATTATTCATAGTAGATATTTATTATGGTCCTGAATTATTCAATAACTATGTATAAGTATAATGAATGCTAAGCTGTCTTATAAGTTGGGTCTTTTTTGATTTTGGGAAAACTCTAATTTAACATCACTGAAAGAATTTAGGGTGGGTGGAATCTTCTAAAAAAGGAAGCTTCTGAGATGTTCCTGGGGTATTTGGATTTGAAGGCTAGCCTCTTAAAAATTTCCTTGAGAACTGAGAATTTAAACTTAACCCGATTGGGACACTTTTTTTGGTAATTTTCCTTATACTGTACAGGAGTTAGAAAAGCTATAAAAATTAACATTAGCCCATAAATCTAAGGCAGATCACAACAAAAAAATGTATTCTTTAATTTAAAGTATTTTAAGAGTTGAAATGTAATCTTTAGCATTAACATTTCACTGGGTATCTTGGATTAGATGCATCTTAGCCATGATTCTCCTTATTAGATGCAGTGCCAGATAAAATTTTAAAATAAATAAAGCCTATCCCCTTTCTGCATCTTTTTCTTCTTTTCCAACCATTTGAGGTTCTCCTGTGAGGAGTGAGTAGATTTTCTAAACACACTGACCCCTCCTTAACTTCTGGAAAGAAGGAGTGACTGCAATCAGTCATGTTAAAGATTTACCAGACAAGACCCATGCTTTCCTGATTTCAAGCTATTTAATGAAGATTCCTTTCCTTAAGTAAAAAGGAAGACTTTGATATAGAATTCTGGGTTGACAGATTTTTTTTTCCCCCATAGTTTAAAGGAGTTGCTGTGTTTCATGCTATGTATAAAATATGTCTTTTATTCTCTGTTTTTAAGAGTTTCTCTTTACCAGTGATTTTTAAAAATTTATTTTATTATTGGCTGCATTTGGTCTTCGTTGCTGTTTGCGGGGTTTCTCTAGTTGCGGCGAATGCGGGCTGCTCTTCGTTGCGGTGTGCCGGCTTCTCATTGCGGTGGCTTCTCTTGTTGCGGAGCACGGACTCTAGGCGCGTGGGCTTCAGTAGTTGTGGTGCACGGGCCTAGTTGCTCCGCAGCATGTGGGATCTGCCCGGACCAGGGCTGGAACCCGTGTCCCCTGCATTGGCAGGCAAATTCTTAACCACTGCACCACCAGGGAAGCCCCTTACCAGTGATTTTAAGTAATTTTATTATGATGTTTTTGGTATAGTTTCTCTCATGTTTTGTGCACTTCAGGTCCATTGCATTTCTTGGGTTAGAAACATTTCATTTATTTCTCCAAATAATTTTTCTGCTCACCCCTTCTTGAGGATTCCAATTAACTCATATGCTTAAGCTGCTTGAAGTTGTCCCACGTATCACTGATGTTCATTTGTTTCTGGTCTTTATGTCTCTGTTTGTTTGTTTGTTTGTTTTAATAGTTCTGTGCTATGCCTTCAAGCTCACAGGTTTGTTTTGCTCTGTAGTGTTTGTTAATTCTATGCAGTGTTTGTTTCATCTCAAGATATTAGATTTTTCATCTCTATAAGTATGATCTCAGTCTTTTTCATGTCTTCCACATTAATATGCTCAATTTTTCCTCTACTTTCATAAGCATATGGGATATAACTACAATGAGTTTTATAACGTCATCACATACTAATTCCATTGCCTGTGTGAATTTTGGATTGTTTCTACTGATTGCGTTTTCTCTTCACTATATTTCCCTGCTTCTGTACCTGCCTGGTAATTTTAAATTGGATGTCAGATATTATGATTTTGCCTTGTTGGATGGGTGATGGATATTTTTGTATTCCTATTAGTATTCTTGAACTTTGTTCTTGGCCATAGTTAAGTTACTTGGAAAGAGTTTATCCTTTTGAGGCTTTCCATTAAGTTTTATGAGTTAGGATTAAAGAGAAGCCATTAGTCTAGGGCTTACTGTGCTCTACTGCTGAAGTAATAACTTTTGGGGTCTACTGAATGTCTCTTGAATTATGACTAAAATCCCATGCTTAGGAACATGAGCTACTGTCAGCTCAGTGTGACCTTTGGTGATTGGTCATTCTACTCCTGCAGGTGGTTCTTGTTTCCTTACATGAGTAAACTGATTTGTACTCAACTGAAGACATGAGGGGATCTTCTGGAGATTTCAGGAGTTTTCTCTGTGAAGATGTCTATGCACAGGGACTCTGCCCTGCAACTTCTAGGTGCTCTGGCTCCCCAGATGGTCAGTTCTGTTTCTTCAACTCTAAGAGATAACGAGACTCAGCATGAGTTCCCCCTCCCTGCACTATCACCTGGAATCTCTCTTCAGACACTGAGCTAAGGGAATCACAGTGCCTACCTTATTTGTTTCCTCTTTCTCAGGGATCACTATCCTGTGGTGCCTGATGTTCAATATCTGAAAAACCTTGTTCCATGTATCTTGTCTGCTTTTATAGTTGTTTCAGGAAGGAGAGTAAATCTGTTCCTTATCACTCCATCTTGACTAGATGCAGAAGTCCATTTAGTAATTTGTTTTTGCTGTTTCGTTTTAGTTGTTTTGTTTTTCATATAAATCCTTTCCCCCTAAACAGTTAGTAATAATTCACTGCACACAATGCACTTTTATAAATGTTTTGGATTGAATGAAATAAATCTTCAAGAAAAAGGGCAAATTCTGTTCACCAACATTTTGCTCAGAGGAAAACTTATCTGGAGAATTTAGTGGAGGACACAATTCTGAGATAACCAGTTCTATTCTCAACTCTGTTCCTAACAACTTCTGTTCCATAGTTTTATGCCTAAATTTTCATATAAAACGGTAATGGGTGTTGGCCTTCCTCTCTAAAATTAAGAAAGGTTTTTTATGTTAGGTCAAACAAGGATAGTCTTAACTAGGATTATATTGAAATTCTATCTATATTGCTTTTGAAGTACTTTTACAATTGTGAATGTTATCTGTTTATAAATTATTCATTACCAGAAAAGGAGCTGATTCCAAGTCATGCTCCAGAAATCACCTGATAAAATCACTGTTAATAGCAACATGAGGCTACATCTCAAGGAGGGGAACAAATAAAAATTATTTCTCAGTTCAACAGTGATATTATTCTCAGCTTTTACGTTAACTTAATGACTTAATGGGTCCTTATTAATAAATGTTCCCATTTTTCCACAAACATTTCTATGATATTTATAAACAGCTTATACAAATCTCTGCTGTATTTCAAAAGAAAATTAAAAGCATATAAACTTGCTGCATCCAACTGTTTTCCCACCCTTCCCCTGGTTCATATCATGCCATCTGGGGCATCCAAAATAAGGAAAATTAAATAACACAGATACATGAAAGAATTCTGTATATATCCCAAAGTCCATGTGCACAGATCTGTAAGCACAGTTGGCTTGATTTGTTAGAAGATTTAGTTTCATTCCGGTAAACAAATCCTCTCAGTAAAGGGATGATTTATGGCTGAAAATATTAGCCTGGCACTGCACACCTTTGCCATCAATACTTTTAGTCTGTGAAAGTTCATGAGAGAAAGTGACCTCCAAACATTCTTAGATTTCAAATCCAAACATTCTTAGGTTTCAGAAAAAAAATATTAACTTTACCTGACCCTAAATATCAGAGTTATGTTCATCATTGTTATGCTAGATTCCCGACCAGTAGAATTTGTACCAACAGGGAACTTGTTAGAAAGGTAAGATCTCAGACCCCACCCTGACCTACTAAGTCACAATGTGCATCTAACAAGAGCCTCAAGTGATTCCTATACATGTTAAAGTTTAAGAAGCACTGCTATACATCACCTTGCATCTTTAAACTCAATCATTAAGCTTGAGGTTTTATTCTAGATAAACTGTACTTTTCTTACTCTAAGAGACGTTGTACCTCTTGTCATTGTACAACAATCCTAGTGCTGAATGAATTGAATCTGATTTCTGTGATGACAAATGCAACTTACAGGCAAAGTTTCTGGTGGGTGGATGAGGTGCTGTGGAAAACCATTCAAGAAAGCAAGGTTCTTTCTTTCCTGAGAATGTGTCCCAGATCTCTTGATTCTGAAATATCAGACACTGTATATGAGTACACAATATTAAAATTGCAACTCCTTCATGATTCTTTCAATGATAAGAATTTTCCAGAATTTACTCAAGCCCCTAACTTAAAATAAAACCAATTTTAATTTTTCTGACGGAAAGATTGTATATAGTTGTTCAAAACCTCAAAACCTTTCTTAATACTAGAAATTTAGATCAGGACAGGATGCTAGAGGTTAGTTAGTTCTTCTGTTTTAGACCACAACCTCTTGCATTTAAAGGGTAGTACTGATAATTTGCAATAAAAAAATTGTGTTATTTATCCTCTATTTAACTGATATCCTATCAGCTTCCAAAACTACTTTATTATTATAGAAGACCCTCTATAAAATAAAATTAAGCTAGATCTGTATAACAATGTATAAAGGCTATGAAATAAATATATCAACCACTTTGCCTATGTTTACTGAGATTAAACATTAAATTTGGTTCTTCACCTCTTGGAAATTAAAGCAAAAATGGTAAACAAAACAGACTGTAGGGGGCTTCCCTGGTGGCGCAGTGGTTGCGCGTCCGCCTGCCGATGCAGGGGAACTGGGTTCGCGCCCCGCTCTGGGAGGATCCCATATGCCGCGGAGCGGCTGGGCCCGTGAGCCATGGCTGCTGAGCCTGCGCGTCTGGAGCCTGTGCTCCGCAACGGGAGAGGCCACAACAGAGGGAGGCCCGCATACCACAAAAAAAAAAAAAAAAAAAAAACCAGACTGTAAAGCAAGTTAGCTTTTGCATCCCCATGTATAGAATCCCAGTTGGGGATATTAATAACAACACAGTTCATTTCACTTTTTAAAACCTTCTGTATAGATAATCACTTTTTTGAACCAAACTTTTATCTGAAGGGTTATATTTCTGCAGTTAAATGGAAGATGCTTAAATTTAGTTCAGTGTCATTCTAACTGTTGGATAAAGTCTAATATTCAAGAAGAATCCAAATCTCATTGGCTAAATCCTGAATAAATGAAACTGGTAGCAACAAAGGTTTAATTTTTTACAAAATAAAAATTTAAAACTTTGACTTCTTAATGTTTGATAAAGTTATATCTACCTGGCCAAAATCTTCTGGTTAGGTATCCATGAAACAACTGGTATTATGAAAATACAGTGCTTTTTGCTCAGTACAAATATCCTGTCCTTCCCCAGATGAAGACACTTTGAGAACCAATAGTTTTCATGTACACTTACTTGTATCGGCTTATCTTATGTCAATGTTGGTATTAAGACCAGAAACAGAATACTGAGTTCCTGACTTGGATTCCAACTACTATCTTGACAGTTCATTTTCAATGCATTCTAATCTACAGACAGTTATTTTACAAAGAAGGGTGAATAGACATTTTTTGTTTCTAGTAAAGGAAGCAGTAGAAATCAGTCTATTAATGCAAAAAAGTAATAATGAAAAGCAATAATTTCCAGTAGCCCTTTCGTTATTCAGAGGAAAAGCATATAGTCATAAAAAGTTTTCCTAATTAGGCAACAACTGTGTATATGCATTGGAGGTGGGGGGAGAGGATATGTGTGTGTGTTGAGAAATAGGAATTAGATGAAAGGCCTTCCTAACTGTAGAATTATTTAACAAGGAGAAACTGCAGTGTGTGATGTTTCCCACTTGAAGATAACTTTAAGAGGTGGATAAACTGTAACCTGCGCATATGGATGAGATCCATGTTTTTTTTAAGTAAAGCTCATGATAGATACACCTATGAGGGGAAGGGGCAGTTCTAAAGGAACCACACAGCTGTGGAGTAGTTTACCACTGGCAGATCCTCTTCACGATTTTACCTACTTCAATCTATTTTCTCCCCCAATCCTTGTCCATAGACGTCAGTTATCATCTGTGAGCAGAGGACAGCCCTGATGACGGAACAGTGAGCATTCATCATCGTCCCACTATCACCGTTATCTCCAGTCTCTCTCTGGCCACGTTCTGACTCTTCCTTTCTCGTTGGCCCAGCTAAACTAAGAAAAATGGCTGATGCTTCTGCTCTTACCTAAAACCTGAAAAGCTCACCTTGGGGATTAAACCATCGTATCTTTTGTGTCTGTATTAATCAAATTAACTAAAGAGCAAAATGATCTACACTTTGTTTTGTAGAACACTGTTAGAAGGCTATCATTTTACTGTCTGTCTACGTTTATACACTTCCACTGGAGGGGAAAAAGTAACTCTTCCCTAGCTTACTGAGCCCTGCTAAGCGAAGTGCTTTTCTTTCATTACCTTCCGCCACCCCGCCAAAACAATCTGTGAGTTATGCAGTGTTATTGCCTTTAACAAAAGAGTAAACTGAGGCACAGATAAGTTAAATAAAACTTACCCAAGATCTTACAACCTTTAAGCAGTGGAATCACGTTTCAAACCTTAGGTATGACTAAGCACTAAGCCTGTGATCTTAACCTCCACGCTACATAACTTCCCACAAATGAAACTCACAAAGTATTGCTGTGAATCATATCTGGTGTAAAATAGCTATTCAGGAAGCTCTTCCTAAATAAGGCTTCATTTTAAGACATCATATTTGCTAGCAGTAGGCTCAGAGCTCAGAAAGATAAATATTTTAATTGGACACCACTCATCTTTACCAATAATTTAGCATTTTTGTATACTTCACTGTTTCTTCCTAACTATATGTCTAAATATCCCCCCTTTTTTCCTGGTCCTGATTTTTACTCATTTCTTCTGATTTTCATTGATGTCAAAACATACATAATGATTAAGGGCAGAAACAACAAATGATAAAATATTTCAGAATAGCCAAAGCTTGAAAATTCTGATCTTTTTCGGAGAATATGATACAGTGAATATTTGAGGATTACTTATCCAGAGTTGAAAAAATTTGTTTCTTATTATTAACAAATAACTCTTTGTTGTCAAAGCATACTCAGTTTAGCTGTCTTCTTTCATTACTGCCCCCTTACTCTTTATAATTTTGTTTCCTATAATAATTAAATACCAATATCTTATTTGTGTTATCTCTTTTATAGAACTTGAGGCAGCTTGGAATGACAACCACCTCTTGCACATCTGCATATTCTTTCCTAGCCCCTAGTGTAAAAGAATGTCAGAATAGAGGCATATTAAGTTTTTATTGGATAACATACTTTTTAAAAACTTTTTTTACATTACACAAATAACTCATGAATATATCCTATTTTTTACAAATTTTAAACATGGAGATGAAATCAAGCCACCTATGAAAGCCACCTTCAACTTTTAGTCCCCTTCTCCATAGATAACTGTGTCTATCAAAAATGTAGCATATTTATTTCCCACCCTTTGTGGATATTTTTAAATATTTATTTATTTAGTCTGCACCAGGTCTTAGTTGTGGCACACAGGATCTTTTTAGTTGCGGCATGCAAACTCTTAGTTGCGGCATGCATGTGGGATCTAGTTCCCCCACCAGGGGTCGAACCCAGGCCCCCTGCATTGGGAACGTGGAGTCTTACCCACTGGACCACCAGGGAAGTCCCCCACCCTTTGTTAATGCTTTTGCAGAGATGTCAAGTGGATCCAGAATTACTATATATATATTGTTTTTCACGTCTTTGTGTTTTACATACCGTAGATAGTCTGCAACTTTCATTTTTTGTTGCACAATGTCTTAGAATTCTGTTGCTGTTACGAAACATAGGTATGGCTCATTCTTTTTAATTGTTGCATAGTATTTCATAAAATAAAAATATCAAGACTCATTTAACCACTCACCATACAGAAAAACATTTGAGTTCTTTTCAGGATTTTATTATTATAAAGGTAGCTGAAATAAACATTTATTTTTATGTATCTTATATACATGTGTTATTTTAGGGTAGACACTGAGAAGTAGAATTTCTGGGTTATGGTATATGTCTTACTCTAAGAGATATTTCCATAGTAGGAAGTTATATTGGGGTCAATAGGTTCAGGCACGAAAGTAAGAACTTCCTCAATACTGGAGTCAAGAGTCGTAAGAAGTCTATCAATTTAGCAGCAGTTATATTGAATATTTTTACAATGGAAAACATATTGTATGAAAATCAAAGGAAATGGATACTAACTCCCCTCTGCGGCTAATTAGAAGTTATGCAACCTCTCCAGACTTGCATTTCCTCAACTATAGTATTAGGATGGGATAGGACTAGAGGATTTATTTCTCAGAAATGTTCAGATCTACATGGCATATTTCTGTTCTTCATTTATTCGTTCATTCAGTAAACATAAACAAGGCATATATAAGAATCTACAATGTTTCCATAAGGACT
This sequence comes from Physeter macrocephalus, assembly GCF_002837175.3. Classification (NCBI taxonomy): domain Eukaryota; kingdom Metazoa; phylum Chordata; class Mammalia; order Artiodactyla; family Physeteridae; genus Physeter; species Physeter macrocephalus. The sequence continues at coordinate 39,875,218 of NC_041223.1, forward strand.
TAACAAGAAATAATACCAGGAAACAAAGCAACGTATAAACAGATAGGTATCATTTAAATAAATGTATCTAGGCCACAAAATGTGTGCTTTCAAGAAAAAAAAAAAAAAGAGAAGGGGTACAAAAGATAAACACTTATCATTTATTTAGTTTGCTTTATTTATCCAGATTTTCCCCTAAATACAAGTCCTCTCATCTGCTACAACTTCAACTGTATGTAGTCCATACACACACTGAATAAAGAAGGGCTCAAGAAGGAGAAAGTATGGGGGAAGGCCTTCCTGAAGAAGAGACTTATGAATTTAATACTTGCTAAAGACAAAAAAGAAAACTATAACCATTTTTATCCAGTTCTTAAAGATTCCTCTCATTTAGCACTGAACCTGTACATCTCTTCATTTATTTACGCTTTCTTTGAAGTTGTAGTAGCTTCAAAGGCAAAAGGACTATGTGAGGACACAAAAAAGATGAATCAAAACACAGACAATGTAATTTATAACAGTGAATTATCAGTCCACTGAGAGGACAGCCAGAAATAAATTGTATAAAATATAGTTATATTAAAATGAGGAAAACATATGACGGTATCAAGACAGCATTTAATAATTACCAAACGAATAATGAGAAACCTAACCAAGACAGAATCATAAATAAGTTCCTGTCTGTCAATGCCATCCTTGGCTCAATAGATCAATTTACTTTCAATTTAGACAGCTGAAACTTACCCACCCAAAAAGTGGAAAATTGAAACCTTCTCTGAATAGGTGATTTGAAAGCATGATTTCACTAAGCCTTTGTCAATTACATCGATTTGGTTAAGTTTAATTCATTTCAGAGGACATTTATCATGCCCTAAGCATTCTAGTAATTGCTAGGGACATAAACATGACAAAACATAACCCCTACCAAAAAGAGTTTACCCTCCATTGGAAATATTTCAAAGTTCTCAAATCAAAACCAAATTAGTTTGAGTGTGTCATCTTTAATCAAAGAAAAGAAAAACAAAGAGGGAGAGAGAAACAGTTTACATATATATTTTGCAAGGACTTAGCATGATTGGTTACAGAACACACTACCACCAACAACAACCTGTGCGGATACCAAAATCCAGGGATGCTCTAGTCCCTTTTATAAAACAGCATTACTGCTGTACCCAAGTTTCGGCTTCCACAGTTCCAACCAACCACGTTGAGTTAATCTGCAGATGCGGAACCTGCAGATAAGGGAGGCAACTGTACTTCCATAATTTAATTTTACTTCTATAGACTTAACATTCTTTAGCTGTGAGAGAGGAAGAGAATTAAATAATCTATGGCCCCTTTAAGCTTTAACCCAACAACTGAGTCAGCTATTAGGCTTCCAGTTGTTTGTGTAGAAAAGTAGCAGATAAAGGCAGCCCAGATAGGTCAGTTCAGTGAAAACCATGTCAAGTTAAAAGGTGTTCAATTATTCAGTAGACCATCTGCTGCTCTTTGTATATCTTACCTCACTGTATTGGATAAATACTCTCCCACTGATCATAATACTTTTCAAGTAAGGTATTTAATGGATTTAATATTTTAGAACAATGGTAAATTCATCAGATAACTCATACTTAATCTCAACCTTCCATTTTTAAATCCTTTCTTAATAAACTGAGGCCACTTTTCTGACAGTGAATAAATAATATGGTAAATGTAATTTAATATTTTTTTGGTTCTGTTTATTTTTAAAATTTTACATAAATCTCAGTGGTGTATAAAAGTTAATAATATCTAAGACAGGAGATATTTTTACTTAGTATTTTTGCATCTTTCTTCTAAATGTGGAATGTAGCAAAAAAAAAAAATCCACTAGATCTTTAATCAGTGTATCACAGGCCTATAGCTTGCTACTGGGCTATTTATTTATTGAATTCATTTATGCAAAAATAAAACACCTGGTTAGAATTCCATTCATGGTTCAGTTAATCTAAGATTAGTTATAATTTCCAAATGATATAACTTTTGTACTGACATATTTAACCTCTGGTTTGTAGATGTAAATTTTAATTTAACTTATGCATTTGATCTCCTATGAGATGAGAAAAAATGATACTTATTTAAAGAAATACGTAGCAATAAGGTGGAGATACTACCTTAAAATCTTGTACGTATAACCATTCTTACATTCTTTCCATTCTTAATATATTTTCTTTCTGATTGGCTTCTGAACATTTTAATTAGAACTTCTTTTATACTTATTGTCAACCTATACTTTAAATAACCATTTGCCTCACTCACAATCATTAAAGATGTATAATCTCTTAGAGGTAAGATTAGGTCCATTCAGCCTTAGTTTTCTGTATACACTTTGTATGTTAAGTGGTTCCTCATACACCAGACTTACAAAGGATTCCACTCAAATCATTTATCTCCATCTCTTCCAAGTCCAATGCTGGGCCTGGCATCGTACACTCATCATCTAAAAGCTCATCTCTGGTAGACATGTACAAGTAGCACAGATAGTTCAAAGCATAAATTTAATCTAACGTCTTACAGGGGCACAAGTAGTGATAGCAGAGCTTCCTAGATCTCTTCCAGCAGGACTGCCATCTGGTCTATCATTTCTCAATCTTTGGAAGGATCTTGTAACAAAAGACATTTCATTGGATATGGAAAATCTAAGAAAGGTTTTAACTTATCTGGCAATCCCCCTAGTGTCAGACCCAATACACTCATACATTTCAAAAGAGGCAGGCAGGGTAATAGACCACCAGAAAAATAATAGATAAGAGCTTCCCTCATTCCTTTATGACTTCCCAAGTTAGACTCTCCCATACTATAAAGACACTAAATACTAACCCTCCAGCTCTTCATCCAAGTGAAACATTAAAGTCTCTTGTCCAAGTGAAAGTCTGAAAAGCCTTCCGTTGGTCTTTCTGCTCTGTTCTCACTGGTCTCAGAGGAGCGTAAGGAACTGTTTACCCGAAGTCGAGAAAAATAATTTAAATTTATGATTTTTTTCCTTCCAGTTTTATTGTGATATATTGACATACAGCACTGTAAATTTAAGACGTACAGCATGATGATTTGACTTAAATACATCATGAAATGATGACCACAATAAGTTTAGTGAAACTCCATCATCACATGCAGATACAAAATAAAAGAAAAAGAAAAAAATATTTTCTCTTCTGATGAGAACTCTCAGGAGTTACTCTCTTACCAACTTTCTTTTTTTTTTTAATTTTTCTTTTTTAAAAAAAATATTTATTTTTGGCTGCGTTGGGTCTTTGTCGCTGCACGCAGGCTTTCTCTAGTTGCAGTGAGCGGGGGTTACTCTTCATTGCGGTGCTTGGGCTTCTCATTGCAGTGGCTTCTCTTGTGGAGCACTGGCTATAGGCGCACGGGCTTCTGTAGTTGTGGCATGCAGGCCTCAGTAGTTGTGGTGCACGGGCTTAGTTGCTCCGCGGCATGTGGGATCTTCCCGGACCAGGGCTCAAACCCATTTCCCCTGCATTGAGAGGCAGATTCTTAACCACTGTGTCACCCGGGAAGTCCTCTTAACAACTTTCATGTGTAACATACAGCAGTGTTAATTATATTTATAATGTTGTACATTACATCCCTAGTGCTTATTTATCTTATAACTGGATGTTTGTATCTTTTGGTTACCTTCATCCATTTCCCCCTCTCCCCACCCACCTCCTCTGGTAACCACAAATCTGATCTCCTTTTCTATGAGTTTTTTTGTTGGTTGGTTTGCTTGTTTTTGAAGTATAAATGACCTGCAACACTATGTTAGTTCCTGGTGCACAACATAGTGATTCGATATTTCTGTGCATTTCAAAGTGATCACCACAGTAAGTCTAGTTACCATCTGTCACCATACAAAGATAGTGCATTATTATTGACTGTTCCCCACACTGTACACCTCATACCTATGGCTCATTTATTTTATAACTAGAAGTCTTTACCTCTTAATGTCCCTCACATATTTCTCTCATCCCTCCCCCCAAAATAATAAAAAATAAATTTAATTCTACGAAAATAAACTAATTCAGATGGATTATTATAATTGTTATTTAATATTATCATCATTATGATTAATGGTGCCCATTAGAGTTGGTATTTGTTCCTAGAAGAAAACTGAAAAAACACCCGAGGATTATAACTGCATAATACATGTACGTGTGTGAGTGTGTGTATATTTTCTTTAAGTAAATGGTAGGAAAGGGAGTGGTGCTAAGGTAGCAACAGAGGAACAAAGATTCAATGGAATAGCAACAAAGATTCAATGGAATAACCAGGTAAGCAAAGAAAAATGTTGAAAAAGCATTTCAGAGAATCACTTGTGAAAAATTGTATTCTGCAAGAAGAATTATAAGTCTCATCTTTAATATGTGTCATATTGGCTTATTACCCATGTCATTATTAGAATAAAAATTCTCAGTTCTAGGGATAATTGAATATTTCTATTAAGAGAGAGTAAGTCTTTCCACAGAAGTGTTTTGGCATGCCTGCTTCACCATTTGCTGTCTGAATGATGTAGAAGATATGATTAATATTTCTGTTTTAAGGCCACTAATAAATGTTTCTGAAATATATATATATATATATATATTTTTTTTTTTTTTTTTTTTTTTTTTTTTGCGGTACGT
>NC_041223.1:39880062-39881944 GCF_002837175.3 Physeter macrocephalus
CCGTGTCCCCTGTATCGGCAGGCGGACTCTCAACCACTGCGCCACCAGGGAAGCCCTGAAATATATTTTTAAATAAAATTATCACTATACTAATTTGTTCAAAGTAGTTTTCATCAAAGCTTAGTTTGTTTGATTACTACAATGTATTTTGCAATGAAATCAAACAGCAACCCACGTAACCAACTTATTTGAGAGAAATAGCAAAAAAGAAAAGAAATAAAACATTCATGATGGAAGTGCTTTTCTATTTTGATTGCTAAGACTATTCCATATCTTATATCTCTTCATATTACATAGTATTAATCAATACTCAGTAGATGATTATGAGATCAGGAAAACAAAACACAACTTGCATAGCCAAAGACAGAAAATGCAATAATTTCTAATCTTTCATTTAATAACAATTTCCTTCATGACTACTGTGTGTTAATTACTGTTTTGAGCCTTAGGACACATAAGAGAACAAAGCAGACCAAACAATCATTGATCTTGTGGAGCCTATATTCCAGTCTCTACTTAAAAACGTTCGTATATAATAATATATTAATACGGTCATCAGGCCCTTTATCACAGGCAGTACAAAAGAATTGTGCCTTCTGCAAACACCATCCATTGCCACAAAGAAAGCAGCTATCATCCCAGGAACATAGGTTAGAAAAGCCAGCTGGTCACATATCTATCTGTCTCGCTTCTCCAGCAGGTAACATCGTTCCTAACTTCAATCTCTTTGAAAGACATATTTATAAGCTTTTGAGAAAAAGAACCAAAGTTTTTATTCATAATTTGCTTGAAATAACATATTATCATGTAAAACCGTCTTTTGATCTTTGAAATCATTCCCAGTCATTCTCATCTGGATAAAAGCCACAAGCCAGCAACTGTGGGGGTTGTTAAACAGTAACCACATCTCCTTATTTCTCTCTTACATTCTCACTTTTCACATTCCTCTAGTTTTTCATGGCAAATAGGAGAAAGTAAAGGGAAGCCCAGTGGTGTGACTGATAAGTCCTGCTTGGTGAAGAACACTTACTGGATTCTGGGGAGACACGTTAAGGCTCAAGGATGCCCTGGATGAATCTAGGACTTCAACTTCTTTATTAGGATGTTAACTGTCATTGTATCAGTTCCATGGAGATAACAAAAATAAACAACCACAGAGTCCTCTTATCTGTCATCAGGAGGCACAAACAGTTTCTGAGCAACTACTCTATACTGTGAACCATACATTGTATGGTTCATAGTGGTAAAAGACAGTCTCTCCACTCAAGGGGGCAGGGGATATATATACATACATACATATATATATATATATCAAACAACTATGAACAATGTATGGTTCATGGTTCAATACATGTATATTCATACATATATGTATGCATGTATATATATATACACATATGTGTTTATGTATATGTATGGTTCATATAGATGTAAAAGGGCATTAACATTTTAAAAATACAGAATGATGTCATATTCCACACCTACACCCACTCCCCACTCCACATTCAGACCACTCTTATCTATCGAGATAGAAATCTAGAATAAAAACTTAATAATTGCTATGTATAGAAAGATGGCAATCATTAAAACATAGCCTCATGGATCAATCAACTAATATTTACTCAGTAGTCAGAGACATCTGGCACAATGAAAGATTTGCAATGGTCCCTGCCTACAAAAGAGATTAAGATATAATAAGGAAGGGCTTCCCTGGTGGCGCAGTGGTTGCGCGTCCGCCTGCCGATTCAGGGGAACCGGGTTCGCGCCCCGGTCTGGGATGATCCCGCGTGCCGCGGAGCGGCTGGGCCCGTGAGCCATGGCCGCTGGGCCTGCGCGTCCGGAGCCTGTGCTCCGCAACGGGAGAGGCCACAGCAGAGGGAGG
>NC_041223.1:39882074-39912930 GCF_002837175.3 Physeter macrocephalus
GAGAGGCCACAGCGGGGGGAGGCCCGCATACCCCAAAAAAAAAAAAAAAAAAAAGATATAATAAGGAAGAAAAACAGAAAAAAATACTGCAAATGATAAAATCACAGAATTATAAGAACAAACATATTAAAAGGAGGATTAAGTTTGTGTAAGAGAGAAAATGAATTTCTTTTAAATCTTTAATCTTGGTTCTTGAAATTTTAAAGATTTGGTAATTGTTTTTCAACATTTATATGGCAGGTTATTGAAATTTAACCTAGTCTTGCATCTTCCATTCCAAATCTATTTAAGTCCTTTGAGAGGCTCTCTGACCAAATAATTTGCATTACTTCTTTTCTGTTCAGTTTTTCATGCTCAACATTGCCTAGTTTTTTTGTTTTGTTTTGTTTTGTTTGAATTTTATTTTATTTATTTTTTTATACAGCAGTTTCTTATTAGTTATCTATTTTATGCATATTAGTGTATACATGTCAATCCCCTGTATGACAGTCTCTAGATCCATCCAACATTGCCTAGTTTTGATAATAACTAGCAATCATAAGAGGAAAGGAAAATCTTACACTGTAAAAGAAATGTTATAATAAAAACAACTCTGAGATGACAGAGGGGGAGGAAATTCTCTAAACAGAGATCTGCATTTCCCAGGAGATATTAAATTTCAATACCAAGAAACTGCTTCAGTCCTGAAAACTCTATTCTATTCTTTATGTAGAAAAATTGTGATAAGATTATAATGGTTCAATTCTTCCAAATCACAGGGTGATATAGAAGTTTAATTTTTATTTCCACAGAATTACTAAGACTATTTGAGGATTGACTTGATACCCTGGTGATCTCCAAATGTCTTGGGCATTAGTGTGACCCAAGGTACACCTTAAGCCTCTGATTGATGGAGGATCCTGGGCATATGGCAGGCTGTAATATAGAATCAGTGCCATCCACCTATGGTAGCCAAGACAACAAGAATTTATGGTAATGTTTGTTTCTCCATCAGCTTTTATTCACATGTTTTCTAGAGGGAGTAGAAAAGCAGACTTACCACAGGTGGTGTCAGACGAGATATTGAGCACAATTCAGTAAAAATAAATAAACCTTACTATTCTACTTATCCATTAATTTTTCATTCTGGAGGCTCACTAAAACAGATTCAATCTAAAAAAGGAGAGAAAATGTTGGTGTGCCAAGAACCGAGAAGATAAAAGACCAAATAGTAGTCTCTGCTGCTTACAGTGTATGATGCATGCAGAAATGATACAGAAAAATTCCAGTCCCAAATGTTGCAGCAACATGAAAAGCCGAGTGCTCAGGGATGCTTGACTAACAGTGTGAAGCTGGGCAAACCCTGCACAGGCATATGATTCACTTCATTAACAGGCTAATTAATAATAAGATAATTAATTTTTCTAGAAGAAGAGAATGACGAAAAGTCTTGTGTGGGAGAAATATATTTCTAATTCACTTACTGAGTAACATACTAATTACCTCCATTTAATAGAAGAGATCAAAACAAATAACATAATTTCATGCCAAAATCATTTTCCAGTACTCCCAATTTCCCATCAAAATCAAACAAGGTCCAGCTTCTAAAGATTTGTTTTCTGTAATTCACAGTTTAATATAGAAGGAGCATGCATTTCCATGTTTAGACTCCACCTGAACCATTTCAGCACCTATAGAAGAATCTTCAAGCAAATTATTTTAGTGGTTGAATTTAACTGCATTCACATAGAACCCTCTATTTTCAAAGAGGGAAGAACAAATTTAAAACCTTTAATATATTGGACTAGTAAAACTGGTCAAACATAAAATAGTTGTTAAATAATTGCAGTATAAATTCACTGGAAATATTTAAGAAATGTGTTGATTTCACTGAATAGAAACACTTTAACACCAATTTTTAATAATTTCAGAACAAGGCTAACTGCATCCTCTGTCTTCATACAATGTCTTTTCTTTGCACCTGAACTCTAAATGAGAAACATCTGGTAGTGTTTAATTCATATCATTTATTGGATGTGGCTACTTCTGTGAGAACAATTCAGATTTCCTCAAGCTGAACTATGGAGAGACTGCCACTTTATTTTCAGGAATAATATTTATCATTTCCAATCTGATATTGATACATGGGGCCCAGAGAAAATACCAGAAGATTACCTTTATTTTGTTGTATAATACTTTTCATTAGGAAATAGAACATTTAAATTTTAAAATTTGAATGAATGAATGATCAAATGCATTTATTTTTGTAAATAATACTTTGTTACTAATTATTGATTAATGCTCATTCAGTTGAATAAATATTTATTGAGTGCCTAATCTGATGTGAAGAGTCAAAAAGATGAGTTATACACAAATCCCTACTCTGGAAAAGGCTATAATCCAGTACGGGAAATAAAAATAATCCATATATTATTCTAAGAAAAGATAGTAAAGAAAGTGGCATAAAAATAATAAAGAGAATTCAAATAAGAAAACAAGGAATCTGATGTACCAGGAAGATCTTCAGAGAGGGATTTAAAGATGGGTCTTGAAGAATAGGTTAGGGCATGTAGCCTAGAGAAGGAAAGGAAGGATATTGCATGCAGAGAGAACACAAATACAAAGATGTGGGAATGGAAAAACATGGGTTGTTCAGTACATAAGTGAAAAACCCTATTTGATTAGAATATAAGAAGACTGTAAGGAAGGAATTGGAAATAAACCTGAGAAAGTAGGCTGTAGGTAAATTATGGCAGCCTTGAACTCCTGACTTTATTCTGAAGTAATGAGGAGACACGGAAAGGATTTGAGCAGGTAGAGTGATGTGATCAGATCTAGCCGTCAGAAGATTACATCATCAACCATGTACATTGTGGGAAAAGCTGGCAGGCTCTGAGAGCCCAGACAAGAAGTAACAGAGACCAAGATTAGGGTAGTGACCTTGGAAATAGGAAAGAAGTAAAGATAGATTAGACAAAGGGAAACTGGGAAGCTAGGCAAATAATTCAATGTAGGAAATGGAAAAGACAGTAACAGTTTGGCACCTAGGTAACTAGAAAAACAGTGTTATAATTAATAGTAATAGTTAAGTCCAGAGGAAAATGGGTTTTTTGGTGGGAAATTGATGAGTTCCGTTTTGAACAAGTAGAATTCAAGATTCTAGAAAGATATCAAGGGGGTGAAGTCAAAAACTGTATCACTTTTTCTTCCCCCCTTTGGTGTAAGTAGCAACCTAACAAGCTTGAAGCATCATACGTGATGCTAACGCATTTGCCAAACCCTTTGAAAATGTCTTGGTTAAACCTTGATTTTACTTTTTTTCCATAGCTCCCCAGTCTCATTTCACTCACATTTGAAATAGAAATCAACCTTCCTGGCTCTTATTGTTTCTATCCATGTTTCCTTCTAACTCAGTTTGTCATCAATCACATTTCTCCTCTCTTTTAACACCATCCTAAAATGGTACACCTGCCCACTAAGTTTTACCCCTTTATCCTAAATTTTACAGAGAAATTATTATTTTTCCCCTAACTACACTCTTTTCTGTTTCTTTCCAGTTAATGCATTTTGAATAAATGTTTGTCTTCCCCATTAAAATGAGAAGAAAGCATTCCATTTTTCCTCAGTACTGGTTTCTGTATTTTTTTTTTTACTTATATCTGACAACAAATGGAAGCTATTTTTCTGGGAAGTTTTTTTTTAAATTTTTATTGGAGTATAGTTGATTTACAATGTTGTGTTAGTTTCAGGTGTACAGCAAAGTGAATCATTTATACATATACATATATCCACTCTTTTTTAGATTCTTTTCCCATAGAGGCCATTACAGAGTATTGAGTAGAGTTTCCTGTGCTATACAGTAGGTCCTTATTAGTTATCTATTTTATATATAGCAGTGTGTATATGCCAATCCCAATCTTCCAATTTATCCTTCAAACTCACAAACTGAAACTCTTGATCACCTTTGTTCTGCAAATATGTTTGAAAAACAATGGAACTATAAACTCCTAGAACAAAATGTACATAAAATAAGTCCAAATTCGAGGTCCATAGTTAGGATCTGTCAATTTGTTGCTTTTTCTTTGACCTTTCTCCAACCCTGCTTCCCTCATTCCAGGAAAAAGTTATTCCATCATATACTTCTATACTAAAAATAACATAAGTCAGGTTTTAATCTCATTTTTCTAGGAGTCCTAATGTGCAATATACGTATGATACTGTTTGGCTGAATGCCTTAATCAAGGCAGGAGTGGCTCCTGCCTCTGTGCACTCACAACATGTATTACATAACCCCATAAATAATGTTATAGTGTAGTAATCGTCTTCCCATCAAATTGTGAGATCTCTGAAGAGGCACCACCCCATCTTAATTCTTATATGCCTCATGCCTGACCCAGTACCTCACACGTAAGTGGTCTAATGTTTGATGAATAAATACCTAAATAAATGAATGTGCAGATGCTAGAGGTAGACCTCAAGGCCATCCAGGCCTTAATGCTTTAGACGATGCTTAAAATGTCATGTCTAGTTCCTGATTCTCTCTCCTTCTAGTAGCTTTCCTTTTGTTTAATTACACATAAAGCCAAGAGAATTAGAATTAATTTTAAAATGCTTGAGATAACATATCAAGCTTAACAAAATCAACATGTGATATGTTAAATATATCCTTTTAAACAAATATATGTTGTCAGTAATGTTTCTTGACTTATAATTTACTTACTTTTACATATAAATTAAATTATACTCTTTTACATTATATTACCTTTGTGACATTTTATGATTATGAAAGTAGTGCTGTTGTGGTAGAAGACTTGGAAAATACCAAAAAACATAAAGAAGGAAAAAAGTCAATCATAATTCTACAGCTTAGAAATACCAATATTAATTTGGGATGCATTTTCTGCATAAGTTTTAATACATGGAATCATAATTTGTTACAGCTTTGTATCCTGGCCTGTTTTTTTCATTTAACATCGTATTTTTAGTGTATTCTTTGTGAGTAAACATTTTTTGAAATTATCTTTAATGGCCATGTACTCTTCCCTTTGAAAACAATACCATAATATTTTTGCCTATCCCTCTATGTATTAGACATTTGGATAATGTCTAAATTTTTAAGATTATATGTACTGCTACAAGAACATTGCTGTAATAAAATGGCCAGCAGGTAAAAAACTGTGAATATTCAACCCTTTACCAACTTGTTAATTACATTATTTAATATTCATAATTTTCTATAAGATATATATAATTATCCACATTTTACAGTCAAGGAAATAGATTCAGTGAGAAGAAAAAAGTAACTTACCCTAAGTCACATAACCAGTAAAAAGTAGAGAAGGTATTTGAACCAAAATTTGTCTGATGCCCTAGCTTTTCTCTAAGCAGGAAAACCACAGCTCTGATTGGTTTACAAAATTAAGTTCAAGAAGGCAAATTATTGAGGCAAAGAACCAACTTTTTAAAATTCTATGAGCATTTCAATCTTTGCTATTTTTAGAGATGAAAATTTTAGCTCTTATTTATTATGCTTTTATTTGAATACTAATGAAGTAAAAACTGGTTAACTAGTTTTTTTATGTCTTGTAGCCATTTTTACCTCCTGTTAGAGAATTGTGAGTTCATAATCTTTTGCCATTTTTCTGTTAGGGCCTTTGTGTTTTTCTTATTGATTTGTGCGACCTTTACATACTAAGAATATCACATTATCATATTTTCCATATTTGTGGTAGTTTCTTAGTTTGGACAATTTTGTTTCAATGTTTTGACATACAAAAGTTTGCTTTTTATGTGGTACCATTTAATAGGCTTTATTTTCAGGGCAGTTTTAGGTTCACGGCAAAATTGAGAAGAAGGCACAGATTCTGATTTACCTCGGTCCCCACAAATGAATAGTCTCTCCCATTATCAGCGTCCCCCACCATAGTGGTACATTTGTTACAACTGATGAGCCTACAGTGACACGTCATTATCATCCTAAGATCATAGTTTATATCAGGGTTCACTCTTGGTGTTATACATTCTAAGCATTTGGACAAATGTATAATGATATGTATCCACCATTACAGTATCTCAAAAATTTACATTTTAAGAGTCAATTCTATCAGACTTTTTAATTTGTCTTTTGTACTTATAAAGGTTTTTTAATTAAAATATTAGATGAATATTTCTTTAAAAATATTAGGTCAATTTTCTTTACAAATATTTTGGTTTACTCTATATAGTTTAGGTAATGATTTTTATAATAACATATTTCAGACAAACAAAAAGCATATGGAATTATGTAACAACACAGAGCTACAATGCGGCTTAAAAAATAAAAACATTACTGATATAACTGAAACCTCCTATGTTATCTTCCCAATAGAATTACCCTTCCTTCTCTCTAGAGGTTAGTGCAATTCTGACTTTGGCTTTATCACTCTCAACAGGTTTTGTCATATATTTTATGACATATTTTATATCACTTTGCATGTGTGCAATTTTTGCCTGTATGGCATTGCTTTGCATATATAAAATTGTGTGTATATTATTGCTTCACAAATACTACTCTATGAATTCTCTGAAGTTTGCTCCTTTCATTTAAAAATAGGTTTTAAGATTTATCTATGTTGGTACAAATAATTGCTAACTCATTTCCTTTTAAGTTAGCCAACTTAAATATGAAGTGATGACAACTAATCTTGGTGTTTTATTTTGGGTTCCCCCGAAAGCAAACTCTGAGATGAGGCTTCAAGTATAAGTATCTGTGTAGTACAAGGAACCTTAGCAGAGGATTAGTGAAACAAGACAGGGAAGAGAAGATAGCGGATCAAGTGTGTGTTATTCCATAGCCACTATGGAAGACAGTATGAAGAATCCTCAGTAAATTAAAACTATAACTACTATATGATCCAGCAATCCCACTTCTGGATATATGTCCAAAGGAAATGAAATCACTATCTCAAAGAGATATCTGCACTTCCATGTTCATTGCTGCATTATTTATAGTAGCTGTAACATGGAAACAATCTTAGTGTCCACTGATGGATGAATGGATAAAGAATATATGATTATAGATATAGATGATAGATGCATATATACACACACAATGGAATATTATTCAGTCATAAAAAAGAGGAAAACACTGCCATTTGCAACAATATGGATGAAGCTTTAGGGCATTATGCTAAATGAAGTAAGTCAGACAGAGACAGACATATATTGTATGATCTCACTTATATGTAGAATCTAAAAAAACTGAACTCATAGAAACAGAGTAGATTGGTGGTTGCCAGGAGCAGGAGGGTGAGAGAAATGGGTGAGGATGGTTAAAGGGCACAAACTTCCAGTTTTAAGATGAATATATTCTGGGAATCTAATGTGCAGCATGGTGACTATAGTTAACAATACTGTACTGTATACTTGAAAGTTCCTAAGAGAGTCGATTTAAACATTCTCACCACACACACACACACACACACACACACACACACACACACACACACACACGGTAACTCTATGAGGTGATGGATCACGGTAACTCATACACACAAATAGTAACTCTATGAGGTGATGGATGTGTTAACAAATCTAATTGTGGTAATCATTTTGCAATATATACATATATCAAATCATCATGTTGTATACCTTAAACTTACATAATATGTCAATTATATCTCAATTTAAATGGGGGGAGAAAAGGACTGTGTTATGAATTCAGCTACCATTGGTGGGTATGTGACTGAAGCTTAATCTTGCAGATAATGGTGTAAAACACAGCTTCAAAGGTATTTATTCATCAGCTCCCATCAGTTAATATTTGATGGATGCTCCTGAGGTATGTTAATTCCCCAGCATTTCAGGCATGCAACAAACAATTGGACAGAAAGGCTTTTTGTATCCCAGAAAGAGTGTAAGCACATAGATACAGATGCCAGCAACTGGTGTCATTGAGTACACCAAAATAATCCACTTCAAGGAAGTTGGGGAAGACAGTTTTACTACAGCCAGTGAGGGCATAGTGAAATCTGTACTTCTACACATTTCCAGGAATAATGTAATTTGCCACAAATATTTTAGAAAGATATTTGACGATCTATATGCCAAGAGCCTTAGAAATGTTGGTACTAAGGGCAACTCCATAAATATAATTATATGTATATTCATTATAGTGTCATTTATAATGTAAAAAATAAGAAATAATCTTAACATCCAACAATATAAAAATGGTTAGGAAAATTCTGTATGTCTGATGAATGAAATTTTGCCATGACAGCTGAGAATTACAAAGATTACATAGCTGTATGAGAAAATGTTTTTGAGGGAAGAAGCAAACTAGAAAAAAAAGGATGGTGAGATGAAATATTTCAAAATAATAATATGTGATTGTGCTGGGGGAGTGGGCTTATGCAGTTATATTGGTTTTATATGGAAAATAACATGTTTTTAAAGCAATATAAGCCTTACTCTAAAGATCATCCAAAATATTTTAATATTTATATATGCTTTCTATGTATAACTTCTGAGGTTCTATATAAAATCTCACCTTGTCATCACAAAAATCTTATGAAGTAATTAATATTAATGTCCCTATTTTGCAGATGAGGAAACTAAATCTCAGAAAGAGTCAAATGGCTAGAAAGCGACGGAGCTTGTGATTAGACTATGTTTCTGCGGACTCCTGGCACAGTGCTCTTTACGACAGCAGTGCATGTCTGCTGTGCTTGCTTGCCCAGGACCCCTTTTATAATAGCTAAGTATCTTCTTTTCTTTTCAAGACCCTCTTCATCTCCTCATATTCAAGGGTGGGTGGTAGATCCCAGCCTGACTAGTCAGAGTTTACAATGACCGGTACAGGGCTGGGCATGTGACCAAAGTTAGGCCTATCAAAGTTAGTCCAGGACTTTTGCTGGAAATTTTGAAAAATAGATGGCTTCTTCCATTGAAGGGTACTAAACTGCTAGAAGATTAGTTGCCTATGGCCATATTTGTCTGTCAACTATGGCCATAGAGAGTGGCCATATTTGAGAGTGAAGGGAAGACAGAAAAAAAGCAGAGCTAGAAATGGAGAGAAACAAATTTCTCATGACATTGTTAATGCACTTGGATATTCAGATCTGGCTGCTTCAAGCCAAGGTCTGTCCTTGGCCTTTTTATGTTTGTGAACCAATTAATACCTTTTTATTTTAATTAAGATAACTAGATGAAGTTGCTGTCATTTCACCTAAAAATATCCTGGCTAATATGGAATTCAGTTGTTGTTAATAACAAATTTTTAAATTTTTAGGTTGGCCAAGTCAAGGTGGGCTGCAGGTTGGCAAATATTCCCCTTGTACTAGCTACAATGTGGTCCATCTGTGCTATGCAGTAGCAAAGCAGATGGTTAAACTGTTACCTGTCATACCTTTGGACTCAGGTTATGTGTCTACTGAGGCTAGAACCTTAGGGAACTTGGTAGAAAAATGTCAGGATGCTGGAATATAGTAATGAGTTCTCAATATGTCGAGCTTGACTGTTTAAAAGCAAAAAAAAAAAGAAGAAAACACCACTTTGCTTTATGACTGCATCTGACAATCCAAGACAGCTGATATTCAATAGCCATGTGCTTTGAAAATTATAAAAGGCGAATTCTCCACCCCAACAAAAAGTTAGTGCAAGGAAATCCAGGGAGGCTGACAACAATGTTGCAAATCATAGTAGGATCTAGAAGAAGCTGCAATAGGATTCTCCAGGTCCTTCCCAAGAACCTCAATAGCTACTCTCTGTCTACAAAAGGTGTTAGGTAGGATATTTTTAGATGAAAGTAACAGAAACTCCAATCTAATTATCTTAATTAAAAGACAGTGGAAAGCACTTTCCCTGTCATGCCACCTAGAGATACAGGAAAGATTAGATATGACTTCCAATCCCAACCAATTGTTCTACACCATGATAAACCTTTAAGCTGAGATTTAGGAAATGAATAGAGCATTGTGGCCTAATTGTAAGAAACAGAAACTACAGACTCAGATTTCTCTTGAGACGTTGACTCAACATGATCTTGGGTTCCAGTTATTAGTCTAGAGCATTGACCAAATGCAAATTAACTGGATGCCTACCAAGGTGTTTTTCCTTGTCATGCCACCTAGAGATACAGGAAAGATTAGATATGACTTCCAATCCCACCAGTTGTTCTACACCATGATAAACCTTTAAGCTGAGATTTAGAAAATGAATAGAGCATTGAGGCCTAATTGTAAGAAACAGAAACTACAGACTCAGATTTCTCTTGAGACATTGACTCAACATGATCTTGGGTTCTAGTTATTAGTCTAGAGCATTGACCAAATGCAAATTAACTGGATGCCTACCAAGGTGTTAAGGAAGTTTTCCTTCCAGAGAAATGTCAAACCTGGCAAGCATATGCATGGTAGTACTTAATCCCTAAACATTCCCTCCACCACTAAAACTTTACCAATAGGGAGTGCATTGCTAACATGTGGCAGCAACAAAAAAAGAGATCAAATGTAGTCACAAGAAAATAATTGTCAAGTGAAATTCTCTGCAGATTCCTGACCTAGGGACTCACTGACCTTCCAGGGCAATAAGTACTGGCAGTCCCTGATGAGTAGAACCATTGTTTATTTATTTTTCCCCTCTTTTCATTCCCAAATGAGAATTTTATTGAGTTTATCCTTTATTTACTCCATCATTGTCTATTATGTCTGCTGTAGATGGTTAAACAAATATACCATTAGTCATAGACTGTTGAATCATGAGAAGCTACATCTGAGCCTGACAGAAAGATAGGCACAAAGCAAAGATCCAGATCTAGAGGTAATATGGTAACTGTACAACAAACATTTGTAGTTTTTAGACAGAAGTTGAATGTGGTATTTGTTGCAAATAAAATATTGAATAGTTGCCTTATGTGTTACATAGGAGCAATGTGTATATAAAAAGAAATGTTGAATGTATGAATTAAAAGAAAATGTATGTGTTTACTGGGCAACCAAGTGTGATAAAATAGAGATGTATTGGTTTTAGCTATCAAGCATCCCTGGCAGCAGAACCCCCCTTTTTCTTATGGACCCCTCCATTTTCAATGCACAAGGATTAGATGGACTGCTCCAGGTCTAGGAGTATGCGCTGATTTGATAATTCAAAATCAGAATCCACAATTACTGTTTAAGAAATGGGCACATGACCCAAGGTAGGTCACCAAATTAGCCTGAAGATTTTTGCTAAAAAGCGTTGGGAAAAGAGCATTCTTATTCCATTGGCATTGTTGTTGGTAGACTATAAGCCTGGAACTGCCAATGCTCATCTTTGCTACCACTTAGAAAGCTTCTCAGAACAAAACCAACCAAGAAAGCGGAACTGAGAGGTGCAGAGAGAGAGAGAGACTCTTGATAATGTGTTAGCATCTAAAGCAGCCATGCCCACAGCCTATGAATACAACATGTGCTTCTCAGTTATTTGAGGCATTAAATTGCCTTTTCTGCTTCAGTAAGTTCATAGGGAATAAGAAGCAAAAATGTTGATAGATAGATACCTCTGTTTCTACCCTTTGAATCCTGGCTGTGAGAGAAACAGTACCCTATTTTGGTCTCAGATTCAGATAGTATACCTAATCCTGGAGAACATACTTCAGGCCTCAGAGGTGTTCCTATCCAGCTGGCACCACAACTGAGTTTTCACAAGATCATTCCACCGTTCTATCAGGCCAGCTGCTTCAGGTGACAAGGTAGCATGCTAAGATCAGTGAATTCTAAGCCCATTGCCACATTTCATTTGTTGCAAAAATAAGTTCATTGGTTGGAGGTAATGCTGTGTGGAATTCCATGATGTTGAATAAGGCATTCTGTATGTCCATGGATGGTGGTTTTGGCAGAAGCATTGCAGATAGGGACAGCAAATCCATATCCAGAGAAGTATCTATTCCAGTGAAAATAAAGCACCATGATGGAAGTGGTTTGATGTAATCATCCTGCCAGCAGGTGGCTGGCAAAATTACCAGGGGAATGGTGCCATAAGAGTGTCTCAGATTTCGTCTGTTGGCAGGTTGGACATTCAGCAGTGGCTATGGCCAGATCAGCCTGAGTTACTGAGCCAATGCAAAGCCTCCATCCTTGCTTCCATGGCCACTTTCGGTGTTCATTTGGCAAGGACAGCAGTAGCTGGGGATACATAGAAATAGCAACTTTTCACATGTTTATTACAATCCTCCTTTGCTGATGTCACTTTTTGGTGAGCATTAACATCAGTCACAAATATCTTCATACTCTATACCATCAGAGAGGTCTATCCACAGATCTCTTCCCTATCCTGTCTTGTGACCAATTTTCTGATTGTGTTCCTTCCAAGTTTCTGACTATTCATCCAAACATTAAGCATTGCATATGGATCAGGGTAGACCCATGCCTCTGACCATCTCTTCTTTCAGGCAGAAATGAACAACCACGTGTACTGCTCCGACTCCCACCCATTGGAAGGATTTCCCTCACCACCACTGTCCTTTAAGGCCACCCCTGAGTGAAGCTGTAGTCCTGCAGTTTTCCACTTTAGAGTGATGCCAGCATACTATGCAAAATCACATGTAAGCCAGACCACAAATTTTGTTCTTCTGTAGTCAGTTGGTCATGGGAAGCTCCCCATGAGACCATAGGTACAAACTGAGATGGAGGAAGGAACTTAGGCAGAAATATGGGCCATGAGCATCTGCAACCCTGGCTCTGTGCTAACTTGTGCCTTCAAGACCTGCTTGATCCTGATCTTATATGACTACATTCATGTGATAATGAAGTACTGCTGTCCTGGCCCAATGTCTTGGCTTCTTGTCAACAGTTGGTTCATGATAGGTAGCTCAGGTGATTTAGTAACTTATGGTCCATGATCAAGCTTTCAGTTACTTATGGCTTGCCAGTAACAAGTAAGAAGCTGCTTTTCAAAAGGAGGAGAGTTTTCTACAGAGAAGGCGAAGCTTTATCACAAAATTGTTAAAGCTCTGTGCTATGACTCACTTGTAGGGACCCACCAAAGCTTTCATACAGCATCCCTATCTACCTCTGACACTTCAAGAACCATCAGATCTGCTCATTCATATGGCCCAAGTTGTGGAGCAGCTTGTATGGCAGCCTGGACCTGATAAAGAGCCTTCTCTTCCTCTGGTCCTACTCAAGGCAGCCTTTGGTAAATAGGTTGGAATAAGTAGTTCAAATGGATAGATGTTGTCTCCCAAAAATCCAAAGAGGCCCACAAGAGTTTGACTCTTTCTTAGTGTTAGATGAGGCAGATGCAGCAACGGTCCTTCATCTTCACAGGGATGTGTCAATATGCTCCAGACTACAAGACCTCTAAAAGTTGCACCAAGTGGGCAAGCCTCTGAAGCTTTGTGTAGTATTTCTGTATTACGCACGTCTGTATATTTCTGAGGTGGTGATTTTTTTCTTGCGTGTTATGATGAGACTATCCTCCTCCAAAGTATCATCACTAATAAGGAAGAGTTAAATGATAGTGAACAGAATCTTCAAGCCAGCCGTAAGTAATGTTCTGAAAGAAAGCAGAACACTAAGATAAGAAATGGAACCAGAGGCTAAAGTCCTAATGGCAATTTGAAAGGCAAAGAGGGCCTTCAGGATAGAAAAGCACAAAATTAGGAAATGAAATTACACCTCCTCTCCCATCAAAGAGAGAATGCCACATTCAGGACTAGTTCTGCAGGTCCTTTTTCTTCTTTATATTTCTTTCTTGCTTTTAGCACTTGGTGTCTCTTCTATTGATACTTTCAACCTAAATACTGGGTTTTATCAATCATGCCTGCCAAAATCTATCAGTTTTCAATGCCTCCCTCCTGCCTACAAGATAAAAAGCAAACAATTCATAGCCAAAAGGCTGCTTCAGATACAGCCCTCAACTATCCTTCCAGCCACCCATGCAACCTACTCTCAAGCTATACTGGATTCCTCACCTTTCCTAGAATACATTGTATGTTTTTACAGCTTCCAGTCTTTGCATAAATGATCCCTCTCCTGGGAAAGACCTCCCTCCTCTTCTTCTCCTGGATTGCTCAGTTCATCCTCAACACTCAACTCAACTATCATTTCTTCTCCGATTTCCCTGATTTACCCAAACAAGTTGATTAGTCTCACCTCTGGGTTCCCCACAGCATTTGGCTTAGAATTGTTAGAGTGCTGACCACAAGAGATTGTTGTTTTTCTATCTATGTATGCCTATCTTGGTGAATAGAACAAAGAGGAGCATAATAAACATTTGCTCAGTAAATGAATGGATGGATTTATTACCTTTTGATTTGCCCGGATCTTCCACTGTACCACCCCATCTATTCACCTGCAGTTTGCTGATGATGTTATTTAAAATCTTTAAGGAGGAATTTATTTTTCCAAAACAGCTGTGTAAACAATTACCTAAAGTCACTAACAGAATATTCCCTTGAATTGGTTTGTTTAGAAAAGTATGGTATTTGGTGGTTTATGATATATGGTGTTTAATTAGCTGATTTTTTCTTTTTTGGTGGCACATTTGTGCATGAATCTCTGTATAAGAAAGAGAAAGAACTGAGCAGTTAATTAAAATGCTGTTCTTCTTTTTACAGTTTACTCTGTCAAAGTTATGCAGTTATCCCAGCCAGAATAGTGGACAGAGCCCATGATTAAAGTCCTTGTCTTCCAACATCCTGACCGTGTAACCTTTGATAGATAAGCCCTCCACTGCTCAGTTATCTTTCCACTGTAAAATGAAGATAATAATTCTTGCCCATGTTACAGATTTCTTGAAAATGTCAGTTTTTTAAGTGAGTACAAACACTAGTCAAATACAAACATTATGCAGACTTTTTGTGCCTAATAAATATATCAGTACATTTAGTGAGGCATTCTAGGGACAACCTGTGTACTCTTAAGATTTATTTAACATTATATCTTTACCAACCTGCACAGTGTCTGACAAACTAGAAACCTAATTAACATATATTTAAATACCTTAATTCAGAGAAGATCATTGAGGGGCTTCCCTGGTGGCGCGGTGGTTGGGAGTCCGCCTGCCGATGCAGGAGGCGCGGGTTCGTGCCCCGGTTCGGGAGGATCCCACGTGCCGCGGAGCGGCTGGGCCCGTGAGCCATGGCCGCTGAGCCTGCGCGTCCGGAGCCTGTGCTCCGCAATGGGAGAGGCCGCGGCGGTGAGAGGCCCGCGTACCACAAAAAAAAAAAAAAAAAGATGTGCAAAGAAGATCATTGAGATAGTACCTGGAAAATTCAGGAATTTTTGCTTCATAGTTGGAGTTAACTTTTTCTGTCATTATTGTAGGCTAATGTCTTATTTCATCAAAAAAAAAAAAAACTAGTCGTTTACAGTCATAGTCATCTAGTTTAGGAGTCCTTATGTCTAGGTCAAATTCCAGCCCAAGTAAATCCCAATTCAGTAGTACATAATTTTAAATTGGTAAATTTAAGGGAGCTATGAAAAGCTAATTTCTACAATTTTTTGAGAACTACAGATT
This sequence comes from Physeter macrocephalus, assembly GCF_002837175.3. NCBI lineage: Eukaryota > Metazoa > Chordata > Mammalia > Artiodactyla > Physeteridae > Physeter > Physeter macrocephalus. The sequence goes on from NC_041223.1 coordinate 39,897,531, forward strand.
CTCAGTTATACCTGTTGTCCTATAAATGCAAATGTCGACCAGAATATGAGAATACACTGATAATTTGTTTTACCTAAATTAGAAGTGTCACTTTGCTCCAACTAAATTAGAAGCACCTGTGTCACTTTGATCCAAACTTGTGAGTTGTGAAGCGCTCCGGGTTCACGCTGGTCTGACAGCTGCTTCGAAATGGCAGGGTGGTGCAGCTGTAATTGTGGAGACAGCAGAGGAAATAGGGCTACACGTCAAGGGAGAATCATCCTACCATTTAATATTTTTTCCCCCTCCTGAAATCTCACCTTAATTTTGCTTTATATTCATAGTTCAGTTCTCTATGGAAGAAACTGTAAATTAGATTCCTTAAAAATTAAACACATTCATTTATTTCACAAAGGTTATTGAGTTCTTAATATGTGCAAAAGGGCAACATGCTACTCTGGTGACAGAAAGAAAGAGAAAGCTTTCACTGTGAACTCAGGGAGAGAGACTTGTGAACAGCTTGTGCCCTAAGGGAGCAAGAGGTAAAAAAGCAACTAATTTCAAGAGAGAGAAAGGATCAAGGAAGACTTTTTAGAAATAGTTGCATTGAGGCAGAAATAGAGACACAGAGGTAGAGAAAAAACATATGGACACCAAGGGGGGAAAGGGGGGTGGGATGAATTGGGAGATTGGGATTGACATACATACACTAATATGTATAAAATAACTAATGAGAACCTGCTGTACAGCACAGGGAACTCCACTTCACTTTATGGTAGAAACTAACACAACATTGTAAAACAACTATACCCCAATAAAAGAAAGAAAGAAAGAAAGAAAGAAAGAAAGAGAAAGAAAGAAAGAAAGAATGAAAGAAAAAGAAAGAAAGAAAGAAGGAAGGAAGGAAGGAATAGTTGCATTGAACAATTTTGAGAGATGATGACACTCTGAGTTAAGGTGTTTCTAGAGGGAGGGAACTGTACCCATTTATTGCCCAGGAGTATCAATTTTCCTTGTGAATCCTGAAAAATAAAAATAACTCAGCACTTTTTATAAAAGCGTTTAGAGATGGGGAGCGGAGCACAGGGCAGTCAGGATAGCCAGGGGATAAATGATTAGGTGGTCAGGGGCTGATGGCAAAGAACACTGCACACCATCCTATGACATCCTATTATCCTGTTGGGGACACTCAGCCTCTCACGGGCTGGAAGGACAGGCTCAAAGTGACTATAGCAGTCAGCCCCGAATCACAGTAATTTGAACAGGGATGGTTTAATATAAAGAATCACTAACTATAACATGAGATTGGAGTGCCCAGGGATTAGCTAGTAAGAAGGAAAAACAATTCTAAAGAATATAGGAATCCCAGATATAAGGAGCAGCCACTCCCTCTAAGGTCAATAGAGCCTAAAGACCAGCCTACTTCCACCCCCAAGGCTGAGATCCCGACCTTGTTGGAGAGGGCGCAGAAGTGGCTCACTGGATGCAGAGAGGATGCTGTGATGCTGTCCTGGTGGAACTTACTGGAAATTCACCCTCCAGGGTGCCAGCAAAAACTATTCAAGGGCAGATGACCCAGCTGGAGGCACTCCTTATAAAACTGCCTAAGGGTAGAGGTACTGAGGAATCTGCTGGCTGCTACATTCTGCTGCCCAGCATGAACTGCCTAGCTGGGCACCGGAGAAGCTGCCTGTACTGGAGGAGCCTAATGCTACAGAGCGATCCATTTCTAGGCTGCAGGAGCCAGACAAGAGGAACACACAGGAACCAGGAAGAAAAGCCCCTCCTCCTGCAGTGTCTCTCCAGCAGCCTCTAGTGACAAAGCTTATTCTGCTACCTGCTAAGCAAAATATTCCATCAGCCTGTTCCGCGTTCACAGAGCAGGTAAAAAGGGTGAATTCAGAGCTGAGAGGCAGCAGTAGAGACAGCATAGAGCCAACATGATTTACATCAAGAATTCACAACAGGCTTAGAACTGGCAGAGAAAGCAGATGCTGAAAATAAACAAATGGTGGAATGTTGTTTAAGTACTTTGATCCATAGATTCCTTCCATCACTCTCTGCGGCGGGGTGACTGCCCTCCTTCGACCCAGCAGAAAGACTGGAGTTTTATTCTTTGAAGACAAAATAGAAGGTCTTTGGACTGGGATGTGCCGGGAACAGTGTGAAAATCAGGCGAATGTGGTGAATACAGACCTACTGAATGTTGAGCCGCCTGTGCTCTTCCTTCCTCGTTTCCTGGCTCAATGTTGACAACCTTTTAGTTCCCACCCTTAAAATGAGAAGGCAAGGTTAATGAGATGTCTGAAGAAGCCTCTAACATGAAAGATAGAGACCAAAATAATAATTGAAATAAAGACCTTAGAAAGGAGAAGAAAGTTCAATTATTCTCAAAGAAACAGGAAAAAAAATTGCAAGACTTTCTTGCAGTATAAAGGAACATTTGGTGGAAAAAAGAGAACATGATAAAAAACATGATGGCAGAGATGAAAAATTCAATAGTAGTGATGAAAGATAATGTCAAGGAAACCATCCAGATACTAGAGTACAAAGACAAAGAAATGGGAAATAAGAGAAAAGAAAAGAAAAGGGTAAGCTGGGACAGTGAGAGAGTGGCGTGGACATATACACACTACCAAACGTAAGATAGATAGCTAGTGGGAAGCAGCCACATAGCACAGGGAGATCAGCTCAGTGCTTTGTGACCACCTAGAGGGGTGGGATAGGCAGGGTGGGAGGGAGGGAGATGCAAGAGGGAAGAGATATGGGGACATACGTATATGTATAACTGATTCACTTTGTTATAAAGCAGAAACTAACACACCATTGTAGAGCAATTATACTCCAATAAAGATGTTAAAAAAAAGAATATGTGTAGAAAAAAAAAAAAAGAAGAAGAAGATGGTTCAGGAGGTACAATATTTGAATCACAGAAGTTTCCAAGAGAAATCAGATGAAACAGGCCAGGGAACCATCATTAAAATAATTTAAGAAAATTTCACAGACATGAGTTTCCAGATTAAAAGGTCTAAGTGACAGCAAAAAAAAGATGAAAAATAGGCCCAACTAAGTGAAATTTCAGGTAAATAGAGACAAGCTTCAAGATAGAAAGAAAAAAAAAAGAGAATAAGTATGCCATGCAAAAATAAGGAACCAAATGAGATATCTCAACAGCAACACTTTTCTCTAGAAGAGAGTGGAACAGCATTTTCAATATTATTATATAAAGAAAAGAATCTTTCAATGTAGGAATCAATGCCCACTTACCAGTGTTATGGTAAAATAAAGATATTTTCAGACGCACAATTCTCAAGTATTGTATTTCCCATGCACCTTTTCTCAGGAAATAATTAGAGGATGTACTCCAATAAAACAAGAGAGTAGGGCTTCCCTGTGGCGCAGTTGTTGAGAATCTGCCTGCCAATGCGGGGGACACGGGTTCGAGCCCTGGTCTGGGAAGATCCCACATGCCGCGGAGCAACTGGGCCCATGAGCCACAACTACTGAGCCTGTGCGTCTGGAGCCTGTGCTCCACAGCAAGAGAGGCCGCGATAGTGAGAGACCCGCGCACCGCGATGAAGAGTGGCCCCCGCTTGCCACCAACATCTTCTTTAAAAAAAAAAACAAAAAACAAGAGAGCAAGCAAGAAAGACGAAAAGAGGGAATCAAGAAAACAGGATACCCAAATTAGAAGAAAAACAAGGGAATTCTCAGCATGACAAGGAAAGTTCCTAGACAAGTACTTTGAAGTATCCCTAAAGAGCAGTCACTTCAAGTAGAGAATGAATGGACTTCTCCAGATGAGTGACTCCATAACAAAATAATTGGAACTGATAGATTACCTGAGAAGAATGATCTTGGGGATAATGGTACTGAAAGGCTACTGTGAAAAATTAGCAAAAGATTTAAATAAAACCAATCTAATGAATAAAGCAAGGCTATTACCAATGTCAAGAAAAATGAAAGTTTAAAAGGAAGTGTAATTTTAGTAAATTCCTAAAATGCTCAGCTATAAATATTATTTACATAGTCATAATAATGTAAGCAATTAATTAAATCTAGACAAAACTTTTAATGTAACTGTATTGTGGGAAATGGGGAGGGAACCAGAGGAGATGAAAGTTTCAGGGAGCTAAATGCTCAACCATCATATTAGAAAGTCAATTGATAATATTTAAAATTGAATAATCAAAATATAGGAGTATATGCATATTATTGAGAAATATGAATAGGTATGAAGAAGGAATCTCTGAAGGAATTAAAAAATTGCAGGAGAGATTGACAGAAATGTATTTTGTTATATATATGTTCCATTTATAAACTATGTGTATATATTACAAAAAAATGTAAAAAGGAATAAAAGAATATTAGTTTAAAATATTTGCATATTCACACTCATTGAACAAATATGTGTTAAGAATTCACTCTGTGCCTGGCTCAATGTTCTGCACTGGGAATAAAACTGGAATAAGACAGGGTTCCTACCCTGAAGGGGCACTCATACGGTTGGAAGATGACAGAGGGTGACGAGAGAAACATGAAACAAATAAAGGGGAGGACTTTGCCGTTAAGTGCTAGATGTAGAGTATGAATTGTAGCATGGGGACTTCAATTGTCTAAAAGACGTGTAAGAGAAAATGTTTCTTGAAAAATAAGTGTTTTCACAGTTTAAAAGAGGTTACCATATTAGTTCGTTAATAATAATAGAAGTAATAGATGCTACTTTTTTTTACCACCTCCTACGTATTAGTTGCTCATACTCAGTCTTTTGCCTTCATCCTTTGATTTACTCCTAGCTCTAATGAGGCAGATCTTATTAGCCTCATTTTACAGATAAGCTGCATCATAGTAGCATCAAGAATAGAAAAGCTTCACATCTGTGCCAATAGCTGACATGATTCAGACTCAAAGGGAGGGAATGAACTAGATTATTTTCTTGGCTTACTTCAAATACTGTGATTTTACAGTGTATTTCTTTCTATAGGTTGTAGTCAGTAGAGTTGAAAAGTCACTGTTACCAGAACCTCACAATACTATTGAAATGGACCTGTGTGCTAGAACATGGAGAGGTCTTTGCAAAAGAAGAAGTCTTTGTCCTGCAAAACATTCCTTTAAAAGTTTGATATTAACTATTTATCTATACAGATATATGTAGCTACCAAAGAAAGTATTTCTTCTTTCTCTTTAAGTAAACTTCTTAAAATGTCCATGTGAATGGATTCAAAGCACCATCAAAATATGCTTAATTGTTCTCTTCTTTTGTAAGTCCCCAAATGCTAATAGTGTTCATTATACTTTTAATATATTCTGAATAATTTAATTTAAATTCTAGTTACTTAACTCCATTTTCCTGTCAATTTAGTCATTGTGCACCTGCCATATTTATCTCTCTTTATAACCTAAAATAAAGGATAAAAAATGAAAAATAAAATAAAATGCTTAACTCTATTTTGTATTCATTCTGCCATCCTATTATTGAAATACTTTGAATAGCATCTCCATGTGACCTGTGTAACTATCACAGTACTGTATTCTAAATTGAAATGACAGATACCACCAATATTTGATGTCCTTTCATCCTATTATTCTCTATGTATGGCTTTCCATCTTGATGTTAGATGACCATTCTGAAAAGAGTAGGATGAGATTTTATATTTGCTAAGAGATTTCTTTTTTTAATGCTTCAGAGCTGCTCAGGAAGTCAAGAGTTCAGCCTTTGAACATCTATAAACCATTGTGTAAATTATAGAAGCTTTTAAAGTCCTCACCATAAAAGCCTCATAAAAGGTTATTTTCATATTTAAAACTCACTGTGAATTTATTTTTAGACCAGAAAATGAGCTGAGAGTTGTCTTTAAGCTACTGTAATTCCCAAGTGTGTTTCCAATTAATTAGAGTATGTCAAAACAGGTCTATTGAAATTAAATTACCTTTATTCTTCCTTTAAAACACATTTCCAAATGTGGGAGAAAAAGATTCAATAAACTACCAACAACAAGGTTCTAGAGTATGAATGGTAAATAAAATGTTCTAAAGGTACACAGAGATCTATTTTATGGATTTAGTTTTGTTATTCACTGGTCAAAAGCCAACCTGCATGCATAAAAAGTAAATAAAAAATAACTCAAGACAGTAGACATAATCCTGTCTTTCCCTGCATTTGTACAGCACTTATTCTGAGCCCTCCTAATACATTTGCTACGTCCTACTATGTATTGTGTTTGTGTGTAAGTCTCATCTCCCCTGCTACAATACAACTCTTTAAGAAAGGCCCCTTCTCTTATTCATCTTTTTATTCCTACTGTACCTAAGCTCTGATTTTGCATATATTTAGCACTCAATACATTATTCTACTGGCTTTAAAAAAATATATCTGTTGGGCTTCCCTGGAGGCGCAGTGGTTGAGAATCCGCCTGCCGATGCAGGGGACACGGGTTCGTGCCCCAGTCCGGGAAGATCCCACATGCCGCGGAGCGGCTGGGCCCGTGAGCCATGGCCGCTGAGCCTGCGCGTCCGGAGCCGTGCTCCGCAACGGGAGAGGCCACAACAGTGAGAGGCCCGCGTACCACACACACACACACACACACACACACACACACACACACACACACACACACACTGTATATATATATCCATTAAAGAATACTTGAAAAACACAGTAAAGGTAAAAAACAACAACAACAAATGAATCACTGCTTGTTCATCTAAAAACACCAGAAATGATATTTTAAAATACTACCCCCCTTTACTTTTTTCCTATTTGTGGCCATTTTAATATAGTTATAAGCCTGATGTCTGCGTAATTTGTTTGTAAAGTTAGACATGATAACACAAACAGTTTTCATGCTATTTTCAAACTAGTAAACAGTGAAATAGCTACATAATATTTCATTTCCATGCTATTTTCAAACTGTAGTAAACAGTGAAATAGCTACATAATATTTCATTTCATTTCCATGCTATTTTCAAACTGTAGTAAACAGTGAAATAGCTACATAATATTTCATTTAGAGACTTTTAAAACATAAAGTGATTCATAATTCTTTTACTATGAGGCAGAAAGGTTATTGCAAACACCCTCAGTGTTTTTGAAAAATTGTGCATCCTTCTGAGGATAGAAGTGTGGCCAGTGATCCAGTGATAAGACCACATCTCAGGGTATAGGTTTTAGGATGTATTGTATCCAAGGGAACTTTGTGTTACCCACAGCTCTGAAGTGTGAGGTACTGGGGTACATCAGGTATTACTGACAGTTTTGTTCCCCTGCTAGTCTGCCTTTACCACCCAAAAAACCGGTCTTCTGCAGAAGAGGAAGCTGTTCACAGTTTTTGGCAGCTGAAGACCTGCACTGCCTCAGCTCACCAAGTCACCCCGTATTTATACTTTTAATTGGGAGGCTTCCATTAAAGAGAAATTAACCTTTAAGAGAAGACCCCTGTTCTTGGGCCTTCATCACCCATAGATGAAACCCTTTGACTCTCTACATGGGCTCCCAGGGCAGTCTTTCCAGGCTCTACCTCTTATCCACACATCTCAACCCCAATAACCCCCTGCTGTCCTGGATGCCAGCCTCTGCTCTGTTCTATGTTATATATTCAGCTCTCAGTGTCATATATTCAGCTCTCTGCTTGATCCTTTTGAAGCTACTGATCTATTCAGATAATTTTTTATTTTTTATTCGGAGAGGGATGGAAACCTCCACCCAAGTTCTGTCATGGACACTGCATTTTCTGGCATGCTCCATTCCAACATCCAGGCCCAGATCTCAAAACTCCCTTCCAGGCTAGAGCCCTAGACCATCGTTTTGTGCAAGAGAAAAGATCAGACACTGATTATCTGGGAGATAATTTTCACATTTTTTAGTGCATAATAGGTGCTTAGTGAATATTTGTCTACTATTTAGACATTTCCTAGAGGTGCTAGAAAGAAAAACATTTTTTAAATTCCTTCATGAAAGTCAAAATAATGGTTACTTTGGGGGTTGAATAATGTCTGGTACTGAGCATGAGGGAAGTTTCATGGGTGCTGGAAATCTTCTATAACTTGATTTAGGTGGTTGTTAGGATGGGAACACTTGATAAAAATCCAAGAGTTGTACACTTGTATCAATAACCACTGGTTATTCCCTGGGGACGCAGTGGTTAAGAATCTGCCTGCCAATGCAAGGGACATGGATTCGATCTCTGGTCCGGGAAGATCCCACATACCACAGAACAACTAAGCCTGTGCGCCACAACTACCGAAGCCCATGAGCAGGGTTCGTGCTCTGCAACAAGAGAAGCCACTGCAATGAGAAGCCCGTGCACCACAACGAAGAGTAGCCCCTGCTCACCGCAACTAGAGGAAGCCCACACGCAGCAACTGAGACCCAACGCAGCCAAAAATAAACAAATAATAATTTTAAAAAAGGATAACCATTATTGTATGTATCAATAAAAAGTCACCCCTAAAAACAAAAAGCAAAATCCTTGAGTTATTAGAATATTCCTAAAAACCTTTTTATCTCTAAAACTTCTGAGATTCTAAGACAGAATCCACTAAATAAACATTCAGATGATCCATACATGACCAGGGTACCTCTATCTTTCTGGCCCATGGGTGGGAGTAAGGTTATCAGCACAGAGTAAGCTAGAATGGAAATTAGAATCAGCTGTCTGCTCACCCCAGCTCTAAATGGCATATCGTCCAAACGTCCCTGAAGGAACGTAAAAGACAGACCAGGAAAGAACCTCCCCTGCTCCAATATTCAACAGGGATTGCTCACCTTTCCACTATTCCCTGTCTCTTCTCCCTAACTTCATTCCTTGGCTACTCCCATTCTCAATACTTGTTTCAGTATTGCCTGATTTGGTGGACCCTCTTCTCCTGCTTTCTGATATTGTCCTGTCCTATTTGATTCTAAATTTTCCATATCCCCTCAGTTTCAATCAGCCTGGCTCTTGCTGCAAGCTAAGTCTGAATGAACAGTGGTATAGCTGCAAAACAGGACACACAGCAGCTGGACTAGCCTCTGGCCTCCCCACCAATAGAGGGGTCTGGGACACAGGAAAACTGGATGCAGCGTACAAACGTGAAGGAGGCCAAGCCTGGGGTCTGCAGCAGAGTCATCAGAATTGGGAATTCAGGCAAAGCTTACAGGAACAGATACCTATTAAATATTAAAAAGGAAAAAGAGAACTGATTCATAATCTAAGAGTTGATCTTAGCAGAAGGCACAAAGAGAGTTGGAAGTTGAAGGCAAGAACTTGGCCAAGTGATTGAGCATCCGTGATCAGAATTATGAAAGATGAATGGGCGAGAGGGAGAGGGAACTGAAAGCCAACTCTGATTCATCCTGAGATCTCCTGTGGGGTCATGTTAAAGCAAAAGCAGTCCCCAGAGAGGCCGGTCTGAAGCCTGAAGGTAAGGATGAATAGAATTGCCTGGATCATGTGAAGAACAAATGACTGGGAAAAAAAAAGACAGCTCTATATTTATACTATATCCTCCAGGAAGACGGGCACAGGTTTGCTCCTCAGCCGCAAGCAGTTATGTTTGCACTCTTTGAGATTTATACTTTCTACTATAGGACATTTGAGTCTGCTTAAATGCCAAGAACTTTTGTATACTACCAGCCCAGGACCATTTTCACATAAATTTGTGGCTTCTGTTTTTCCCAGGCATATGGGGCATGTGAATTCTGGCCCCAAACCAGAGAGAAGGCTTGTTGAGAATTCTCAAGGAAAGAATTTTCTTTTTTCCCTTTTATCCAGGACAAAGGCCGAGAAAGGTAAGCATCTTTTTAATCACCATCTCCTGGCTAGGATAGTTCAACCCCTTAACGTGTTCCCTTTGGAATTCCTGGATTTGCCTCTGTGTCTTGCTCCAATCTCTCACTTTGCATATGAGCCCAAGTGTTCCTGACACTGACAATCTACCCATTAAAATAAAACTTTAAATTGCCAGGGATCAACAGATGCCCTCAGTGCAAATGCTGACTTTAGCACTGATCGGGAGAGAGACTCATAATTTCTTATTGTTTCTGGACTTTAAGGCCTTCCCTACAGTTATACATTTTTTAAAATATTTTATTCAGTTGTTCCGTACTTGCACTCCAGGACCCAGGTAGAAGGAGAACACTTCATCTGTGGTTTGATCTTCTCAATGTAGAGAGTAAGAAAAGTAAGAGAGCTGGTGAAACCAGCTCTGGTTTATATAAAAGTTTCTGCTCTGGTGAGTGTACTGTGACATCTGCTCACATTTCCTTGGCCAAAACATGTCCATGGCAGAGCCCGGTGTCTGTGGTGTGGGAAAGTATGCTCCTCCCAAGGAAAACACTGTCTGCACATGGCAGTGGCTGGAGATATACAATCCTGTTACAGGGAAGAAAAGAATGAAGAATTAGAAACAATAATACAAGCTGCCACAAGGGAGATCACAGGTGGAAGAACAAGTCTGATGAATAAGTTGATGTGTTCACATCAGACATGTGATGCTTGAAATGTCTATGAGACACCCAAGCACAGATGCTGAGCAAGCAGTTGGATATATGGGTCAGAAGTTGAGGGAAAATTACTGAATGGGAGAGATATATTTAGAAACATTAATTGAAAATGGTAGCTGAAATCTTATGAAGTAAATGAAATCTTTCAGGGACAAGAGGATAGACTTGCCATTTGCACATAAATATTTTCATTCTTCCAATTTTCCTTAAAACCCAAAGCTCTGTTGGTCGTTCATTTTCAATTTTTTATAGAAACATGGACTTCAAGAAATACTTCTCTATTATAAGAAAATCAATAACTGAGGTAAGCAATAACTGAGGCTTAGGGTCAATGTACGAAGGATAGCAAAGAGAGTAGTAAGTGGAAGAGATAGTACATGTCCTATCCAAATGGGCAGGTGACATACAGCTCTAGCTAACTATTGCCAGGTAGAAATACTAGCTTACGTTGTCCAAATGGTCCAGTGTTTTCAGGAAAAGCTGAAAACATATTTAATGGGTAATTCCCAATTTAAAAATATTGAATATAATTATTTCAAAGTATTTCAAGGGCCAAATTATTTTCATTATCACTATCAACATTATTATTGTTATTCACTATCTGTAGGCAGATTTGGTCTATGGAATCACCAGTTTGATATATGATCTATGATACAAAGTGAGAAGAGGACAAAGAAAGAAACCTGAGAACATTTAAAGAATGAGCAGAAAAAGAGAACTCCACTAAGAATAGTGGTAGGTGAAACATAAGAGGACAGGGAAGTCACAGATCCTCAAAAAAGAAATATTTCTAGAAGACCCTAATCTGGTTATTTTAAGGCAATGATGCTTCCTTATATCTCAAAAATGCACACAAAAAATGTGTTTTATATTACTTGAACTAAAAATATAATCTTGAGGTGCTGGTGTGTTAAGATACCACCACGATTTTAAAGAGGTTAGGATATGTCCTGAAAAGTGTCTGCAATGCAAATCTTTATATATTTTTAAACCAAGACATTTTATTTACTAATGTGCTGTAAAATGTTTGTCCTTCAGTGAATAAAATATTCAATTATGGCTATACCAAAATACGAGAGAAATATGAAAGATGTTATATAACTGGTCGAAAATTTTTTTAATATAATTTTAAGCCAGAAAATATAGCACAGTCTGTGGAAATGTGCTAAATCATTTTTCAAGCTATGGGAAGTAACTATCTCTGAGCACCCAGGTGTCTCTAACAAACATGCTAAAATTAGACAAAACAATGCATTAAGAGAGACTGGCATCAGCTTTCAAGGAATCTTAAATGAAGGGTAATGCTATTTGAGCATCTGCACTCAGCTGCTGGACACTGATCCCTTAATGGCATGGATACTACTTGAACTATATAGTAAAAAAAGCAGTGCTTCATTAAGTTCATGTTTATTCCAGGTTGTCAAGGCCCATACTCCCTAAAATAGCGTGAACTTTATAGTAAAATGAATTACTTTATCAAAAGGAAAATGCATTTAATTGATGGTAAAGATTCTAAAATAAGGAAGAACCCAGATTATTAAAGATTATTAAAACCATAATCATGAAGATCAAAAGACTTGACAACCATTGACCTCAGAAAGAAGACTCATTACTCATTACTGCAGTCTACCACCAAAGGTAATAAATGTATGCCCAGCCCACTGAATCAGGAATTGAAAAAAACATTTATGAATATATCCTTTGTTAGCATCTTTCCAAAGAATGTGGATAGTTGTCTGTTTTAACTTCTAGAAAATATTTTGGGAACTGCCATTAAAGACATTGGAATCAACTCATTATCATTACCAGAAACTATTGATATAATGTAGTTGCATATGTTTGGCTAAATATAATAGAAATTTCTTTGAGTTTTGTTTTGTTTTGTTTTTTGATCTTTCCATACTCTTTTTGTCTCTCCTAAATTTGCTTGGTATTGGAGTCCTCACTTTCTTTGGGTGATTGTCCTTCCTTGACACTAGCCTGGAACAGCGCCTCACCTTCACGAACCAAGAGGTGGTTACGTGACCAAGGCCTGACAACCATGGTTGTCCACTGCACTGGCCACAGGAAGTAGCAGAGGAATGGGCAGAACTAAAGCTAGGTATTCAGTCTACCCTGTAATACCCCTAAATAAACAAGTCCTCTCTTTTGGGGTACTAAATGGAATGATATGTATCCTTCGTGAAGGAAGCTTGTGGTAGTGGAATAGAATTAAGCTACAAGAATAAAAGAAAAGAGAGAAGTGAAGGAAAAAGAAGATCCTGAAGAGCTTATTTAAATCCCTGGATTCAGTCACCCTGAAACACAAAGTAAATTTCTTTATTTCCTCAAGCCAGTTGGAATTGGGTTTTAAGAAATAGAAACATTTGTATAAATTATTAACATCAAATACCAACTATCCATAATAATGATAGCATTTGAATAAATTTAAAGGTAATATATAAGCCTCTCATGAGGCATAATTTTTACTTCCTCTGTGACTTTTAAATCTTTATAAGGGTTGCTACATGAAAATTTCAGAGACTCACTACCCTTGTCTGACTCTTTCAAGGTAGATATGTAGTTAGTTATGAAAAATTACTGAAGAGTGACCTTTGAGAGAAAAGAAACCAGGATCTACATAATTCATGAGCTGCAGAGTTCATCTCCAAAAAACCTGGAAATTACCATATTTAGCATACCAAGAAAATGCATTTGGCACATATAGCAAAATGAATTTCCCCGCATCTAAGAAAATGCAATATCTACTTATTTTATAGAAATAAACCATATCTAGGATTCCATGCGTGCAACAAGAGGTAAGTTCTCTATTCTCTGTAGCAATCAGAACAACTCTAGAGACAATCTCAGACAGCATGTTTTGTGTGAACTCTCAGCTACACAGTGTAAAGGTTTATAACTAGCAATGTGTGAAAAGACTCAAAGAAAATTATTTCCTGTACTAACTGTATAAATGTACTGCAAATGAAAATTTATCTCTAGAAAAAGGTTGAAATAGTGGGACAATCTTCTGTTCTCTTCCTCAGCATTACAATTTAGTTTTATTAATATTTATTGAGCACCTAGTATGTGCTAGATACTGAATATAAAAAATGAACATGACATAGCCTCTGCTACCTAGGAACTCAAAGCCTGTTGAGAATTTTCTTCCATTATTGCTAATCTCATTGAGGAGCCAGTGACTTCAATACTGAATAGGTTATTAAGGAAAGAGCTTTCTCTACCATGGGCCAATCTGGCCTCTGTCTCAATAAACACATCATAAAACTGATTTATCTGTAGAAGCATAGTTGAAAGGATTGGTTATGTGAAGTCTTATTTCTGTGGTGCAAGGCTAAGTCCTATTCTCTTAGTTGTATTCTTCCATCCCATTTACCCACTATCACCACCACTACTCTCACTGAAAATATTCAAAAAACTTTGGAAACTGGGTACAGGTTATATGTGAACTTCCTGTACTATCTTTATGACTTTTTGGTAAATCTATTCTAAAATTTTCTTAAGTTTTTTTTTTTTTAGAACTTAATGTGTGGATAATGAACTTTTCATGTAGGTATTTTCAATAAATGTTGCCAGCAATTATCAATCAGTCATACAAGAAGCTTAGGACATTGAAAAACAACTTAAAATATTAACATTATTATCTTCTATATTAAGTGTTTTCGTGATATGAAAAAAGAAATGAGATTTCTTCTAGAGGCAATTTTTGTTTGATCATTACTTTTCAACACATGTTCAGGGACCACAGGAACCGAAATACATCAAAGAAGCTTAGTGATCATCTGCTAATGTTTCCCAAGGGATGTGTCATTGACATTTTAGTCAGGACGGTTCTCTATAGTACAACAGTATCCCATGAATTAAAGGATAACTAACATTCTGGCCCCTGCCCTGTAGCACTCTTCAGTTACTGTGACAACTAAACAAACCTAAATATTTCCATATACCTACTGGAAGGAGGTACCATATGGTACCACTAGCCTGTTCCCTATTTTTGGAAAGGGGTAAATAGAAGTCCAGAGAAGTTCTATGGCTTGATTAAGGTCACAAAGGTAGCAAAGTTCTAATTAGCAGGCAGGCTTTCCTTAATCAATATTCCTAAGATACATGAATGTTTTTTTAATCCTATAGCATTACATTCAAGGTTTCTGAATTATCGGTGCTTGGATTTAGTGTGAATTATTAAACCAAATTCTCAAACAAGAAAACTCAAGGGGGGAATTCCCTGGTGGTCCAGTGGTTAGGACTCGGCACTCTCACTTCCGTGGCCTGGGTTCAATCCCTGGTCAGAGAACTAAGATCCTGCAAGCTGTGTCGTGCAGCCAAAAGAAAAAAAAGTAAGAAAGAAAAGAAAACCCAAGGCCTCTATGAAATTGGATTTAGTAATTGATTTTGAATTACTAATAGATTTTTAAAAATTTCATCTCTATTAACATAAGCATATACCTCATGACTTTTTTTTTTTAAATTTAAAGCTCCTGAATGATGTGTACTTGCTTCTTTTTTTTTTATTAATTAATTTATTTATTTTTGGCTGTGTTGGGTCTTTGTTTCTGTGCGAGGGCTTTCTCCAGTTGTGGCAAGCGGGGGCCACTCTTCATCGCGGTGCACGGGCCTCTCACTATCGTGGCCTCTCTTGTTGCGGAGCACAGGCTCCAGACGCGCAGGCTCAGTAGTTGTGGCTCACGGGCCTAGTTGCTCCGCGGCATGTGGGATCTTCCCAGACCGGGGCTCGAACCCGTGTCCCTTGCATTAGCAGGCAGACTCTCAACCACTGCGCCACCAGGGAAGCCCAACCTCATGACTTTTTATTTTGAATTTTTGAATTTTATTTTATTTATTTTTTTATACAGCAGGTTCTTATTAGTTACCTAGTTCATACATATTAGTGTATATATGTCAATCCCAATCTCCCAGTTCATCCCACCACCTCCTCCC
>NC_041223.1:39913471-39922394 GCF_002837175.3 Physeter macrocephalus
AGAGGCACATGAAAAGCTGTTCAACATCACTAATTATTAGAGAAATGCAAATCAAAACTACAATGAGGTATCACCTCACACCACTTAGAATGGGTATCATCAGAAAATCTACAAACAATAAATGTTGGAGAGGGTGTGGAGAAAAGGGAACCCTCTTGCACTGTTGGTGGGAATGTAAATTGATACAGCCACTATGGAGAACAGTATGGAGGTTCCTTATAAAAAACTAAAAATAGAAATACCTCATGACTCTTAAGGAAAATTTAAGAAAATAGTTAAAAACTTAAGCAAGCAATAAGGTAAGTGGTGAAGAGGAGAAAGTTCTCATTTCTTCCCAGCAGTGCCACAGTACACAAATGACTGCAACAACAGGATTAGAGGGAACAACCTTCAATTTGGCCATGGACCCAAGAAGAGAATTATATATACCTAAAGGTACAGAGAGGAAGGTCAAAGTCAAATCTGCAAATATTGGACTAGCTAGACCACCCCTTATGTAAAGATGATTAAGAAAATTTAAGACCTAGGAAAAGATTCTGAAGGACAAGGGAAAGAAAATATAAACCTGAAGCTCAGAAAAAGGACAAGCCTATGAATTTTGTATACTAATCAAGCAGAAAAACATTTTAGAAAACTCCTTGGAGCTCTCAATCTCATGGAAAAAGACAAAGTAGAACCTCAGGCGAAAGGTTCTATTTATGAGGAACTAGCAATATCAAAGTTATAGAACAATGAACATTTATGTGTTGAAACGCAGAGCATCATTTATTAGATACATGTATGTATATAATAAAATCTATTAGAAACAGAAAGAATTGAGAACCACTCCCATAACTTTCCATAGAGGATTTTAATACTTCTCATACTCTGACAGCTCAAAAGGATTTTTTTTTAATGCAGAAAGTTTGGATAACCTCATAAATGACTCTGAGTTTAGATAGACAGATATCATAGGAAATTATCCTTTTCAAGAATTCATGAAACA
The DNA here is from genome assembly GCF_002837175.3 of Physeter macrocephalus. Taxonomy (NCBI): domain Eukaryota; kingdom Metazoa; phylum Chordata; class Mammalia; order Artiodactyla; family Physeteridae; genus Physeter; species Physeter macrocephalus. The sequence continues at coordinate 39,914,457 of NC_041223.1, forward strand.
GAAACTAATCAACTACTAGGACACAAAACCTCAACTAAGCCTGGGTAGAAATGGTAAAAGCCATATTCTCTGACTACAATGTATCAATAACAGAGCTGTAATTTAATGACAACAGTTTAAACAAAAAGGCTCATCATTGTAGAAAATGGAAAAAACATGTCCTAAATAATTGTTCGGTTAAAAGAAAACCAAAGCTACCGGTAAAGAATATTGAGAACATTTTTAAAAATAAGAACTCGTTCTATTAAAATGTAGAAGACATGGCAAAGTTATATGGAGGCAAATGCATAACTCTTATACTTAATTATTTAATAGGGAAAAATAATTTAAAAGAACAAGCACTTTAACAAAAATAAAACAAAATGTTAGAGCAATGAAAAAAACTGGAAACTGAATAAAAAGGTAGTTTGATTTATAAAAGAAAAAACTGGTCTTTGGGGGAAATTTTTGTTTGGAAGAATAACTCTGAAATTCCTTATTCTTGTCCAGGAATTAGTGGAAACAAAATATAATTCTGGAAAAATTACTGAGCCTGTCTTTGGTCCCATATTGTTTCCTAGGTACTCAATGGTAATGCAGATTTAGAGTCCAGAAATCGCCTTAGGTCATAGATCCAAAAGAAGCTCATGGCTTCCCTAAAACCTGGATTCTACTTTCTTTTCCTCTTTTCAGAGTTTTTAATCCCATAAGTACTACCAGTGAACAACTGGTGATTCTCCCAGTATACAAGCATCACCTTCTGTATTTAGCATAAGTAGATGAATCTATTTATCTGTATCTCCAAGACCAAGCCAGAATCCTCACTGATGTGTCCTCTACCTCTAGGGCACTGCTCTGGTAGCCCTCTGCTGCCCCCTCTTGGTTCTAAGCAATATTTTCTCAGGAACTGGAACAAATGGCTTAAAGCCTCTGAATAAAACCTCCAAATGTTTCAGAAATACCTGTGTAACCAAAGCACACTTGGTGGATATTCACTTTTAGTAACGTAATAAAATTATAGATGGTTTTCAGTACTCATAATCCTCACATACAACTAAAGGAAATTTGCCAACTGTAAAAACAGAATACTTCTCTTTAGCAAGTAGTAGCAAGCAGAAATTAACTTCAGCTCCAAGTTTTCTAGATAAAAACAGTCAAGGTATAGACATAATAAATATTCCCAGTAAGACAGTGATTCTTTACGTTTCTGAGTCATGAACAGCTTTGAAATCAGATGAAGACTAGAGTCCAGAAGAGTGCCTATTCAGAATACATCCACCAGGACACTGTGAAGAGATCCATTTTAAAGGAAAGACTTGCCTCAGCTGTGGGAAGTGCTGTCTACAGTTAGCCTTCAGCTGTCAGCCCCTGAAGGAAGCCTTGGCTTGCCTGTCACCATGCCCCTTCTAGAGCCCTATACTGACAACTGATTGATGCCAGGATATAAATGTCTGGTCACCTTAGCCCCACTCGAGCAAGTCCAGAGCTACCCCATGGAGTCAGCTGAGGCTGCAGTTGAGTCTCTGCCCATTCTTGTTTCCTTCTCCTTCTTGCTGCAGGTATTGATCCCAAGGCACAACGTAATAAACATCCTCATGTTAAACCTCATGTCAGAGTCTTCTTGGGGAACCCAATATGTGACAACTATGAACATCACTGCATAAAGTGTTTCCCACTCCTTGTGGGAATTATTCAGAGGCTACAGGAAGAAGCTTCTATAAGTTCCCAAACCTTTTTTGGAGAACTTGGAAACATATTTAACTTCCATACTCCATTTTATATGTAAACTACCAAAAGCAGATGACATTCATTGAGATCACGAAGGAGGCAGGGGAAGCAAGGATCCCTGGAGAGAAATCTCAAGAGCAGGGGCCCAGAGAAAATAGATCTCAAAAAGCACCAGCAAAAATATACTTCCTGAAAATGGGGGTCATCCTGAAATCAATAAGTAATATTCCTAGTTTATGATCCTTGGTGCAAGGTCTAGCTAGATTGAGTTGGCATATCTTTCCTCCTAAGAAGAGGTGGGGCTATAAAAAGAATCATAAAGAAAAGTTATATTTGCAGGAAGCAGCATGACTCTGTGACAGAGAAGAGAAAGCCTTTCACTATGAAAGCTTGCTAGCCTAAAACTCTACCTTGTCTTCTTCCCCCAAAAGGAACCTCTGACAAATGACCAGTCTAAGAAAACCTAACTCATTCAATGATGAGTAATATTTTAAGAGGACAGAGTTGATTTTTTAAAATTCCCTTGTAAAAAAAAAGGTTTTTCCTCTTCCCCCTTCCATTATTTAAAAAATATTCGTTGATTCCTTTCACTTCTTTTCCCTTGAAGCAGCCAAGGCCAGTGAAACTGGTAGAGCCAAGTAGACTATTGGGGCTGTTGAAGTGGGCAGGGCATAGCTGGGTCAGTAGTTTGATTACATACAGGAAGAATGAACAAGTAAGTAAATTGAGAATAATGGGAACCAGATTTCTCACTATTAGAAAAAGGAATTACAAATATGGAAAAGCCAAAGGTCAGAATCAGCCCTGTGGTATTGAATTGTAATTGGAGTTGTCACTATGAATGCATGCTTCTTACTATATAGAGGTAGATGTAGAAATAGATATAAATGTTTGTGTGAATATAGATGGATGGAAAGATAGATAGATAGATAGATAGATAGATAGGCATATTTTCTCTGCCTGGTGGGAAAGCCTAGAAGCAATTGCATCCCAGGGGCAGTGAGCAGACCTACTGCTCAGATCTTAGCTTCTAAATAGAATTCTCCACTATATAGAATGAGAGCTCCTTGATGAAATGAAAGAACAATATGAACCTGGAAGATCTTGTGCCAGAAAGTAAGGAAGGGCTAAAGCGAAAGTGATGGGGAGATGTCAAAAATAAGGTCCAGCCTCGAGGGAGGAACATCCCATTTGCCAAATAAGTAGCAAATTGAGCATCAAAATAAATAATTATAGCAATGATTATCAACCCCTTAAATCAATAGAACTCTATAAGCATGTATGTGTATACACATATACATATATGAATACATAAATAAGAGAGGGGCAAGAAAGCTATTACTTCCAGAAGAATGCAACTAAAATGTAGAAAGAATGATGAAATTAGAAAATCACAATTTGGCAACCATGATAGTAAATATATATTGAGGTAAGAACTTCCAATAGATGCTGAAATGAATGGGTAAATAATTATTGAGAACAAGGTATTTACATAATCTCAAAATAACTCTTTTCAAAATACATATTAATTACAAAGAGAAAAACAGAAACTTTACAAAGGAGAAACTTCGCAGATACCACTTTAAACAGGTGATAAAAGTTATTATCACTAGTAGTAGGAAAAATTGAATCAAAATCCAGACATGAAAGGCATTCTACAGATTAACTAGACTGTATTCTTCAAAAAATAAAGGGTCATGAAAGAAAAAGACTGAGGATGAGTTCCAGAATGGACGGTAATAGAGAGACATGACAGCTAAAAGCAAAATGTAATCCTTCATTGGATCCTGGACCAGATTCTCTTATCTATCTATCTATCTATCTATCTATCTATCTATCTATTATAAAAGATAACATTAGGATAATTGGCAAAATTTGAAGGTGCCCTATAGATAGTATTGGACCAATTAATTTTCTTTATATTATTTTTATATCTTTCCTGTAAATTTGAAATTATTTCAACTAAGAAAGTTTTAAAATGTTGTACTTTTAAAAAGTAAAATATACAAGAAAAATAGTCATAGTGTAGATTTTGTGTGACCAAACATTCTTCCAAAAAATTAAAAACTTAGTAACACTAATCCCTCTAACTAGAAGACCACGAAGCAGAAAGGGGGCATCATGTCTCCCTTATTCTCAATTGATTCAAGCACACTCATTGTTAATTCATGACAAAGAAGACATCAGCAGATGCAGTTGAGTGTTTCAATCCTCAGGCACTCTTCAATCTGAAAAGGATTTCTATCACCACCCTTCAGGTCATAAACCTGAACTTCATCTTCTGCTGAAGATGACTTCAGTCATCGAAGTAACACTGCTTTTGACGTTTCTGCCGTTAAACTAGCCGTCTTTAACCATCTCTGCTCTTTTCTAGCTTTGACTTGGAAACGCATTAACCACTCCTTTGTCGCTTGTTTCTTGTTTGCTATGTGTGCTTCCCTTGGATCCTAATTTTTATATTCCAGTCACATACTACTGATTTTATCCAGACTCCGAATTATTCCAGAGCATTTCATGTTGTTTTTATTGCTGATACATCTGCCTTTTACCTACGCTTTGACATGTTAGTTTATTCTGAAATTTTATCCCAAACCCTTCAAATAAATACTTTATTGATGACTATCTCTTCTATTTTTAAAACAAGATTCTAATTTTCCTTTGGGAAATAATTTTAGTGTGTAAATTCTTACTTAGATCTCTTATTTATATCTCGTGTAATAGGTTAATCCAGTTTTCCCATTTTGTCTAATTTTATTCTCAGTGGAAATATCGACCACCTAGTTTCCACATTCTAAAAGAGTATATTTTAACAGTGTTTCCCCAAACATGATCCATGGGATGTGATGTAGGCTGTTCATTTTTGTTTCAGAAGATAGAAAGTCCTGAGGTCATATAAATATGAGAAACACTGGCTTAATAGCTTTATCACATCATTTCTAAAAGCCTCTAAAAAGTAATGTGTGATGTGAATCTCTAACAGGGAAAGTACCAAACCTGTTTGAAAAAGATTTATTTTGGCCCCCTTTTTATTTCAGGACTCATTCTTTCAACAGAAACAAATAAAATCGCTCTTCCTGTAATTGGCTACCTGAAGTTCTCCCACTTACTGACTGAGTAGCCTTGGACAAGTCATTTGATTTCTCCAGGCTTCAGATTCCTCACCTGTAAAACAGAAATATTAATAATATTTTTCCTTATGGAGTTGTGATGAGGATTAAATGAGTTAACATATATAAATATTTACAATAATGGTTTGCATACAATACAGGTTTTAGATTAATATATGATTATTATTGTTATTATTATGATTGATGACAATGTTAAAAGTCATATAGAGGAAAAGCAGCAATATGATTACTTTTACTACCCTGGAATAAATGTCTGTGTTTCCAAATCAAATACAAAACCGAGGAACTAACTTGTAAAATGTATAAATAATCAACTAAAATATTCTTGTTGGCTTTTACTTTTTTAAAAAATTAATTAATTAATTATTTTTTGGCTGAGTTGGGTCTTTGTTGCTGCGCGTGGGCTTTCTCTAGTTGTGGCGAGCGGGGGCTACTCTTCGTTGTGGTGCGGCGGGCTTTTCATTGTGGTGGCTTCTCTTGTTGCGGAGCACAGGCTCTAGGTGTGTGGGCTTCAGTAGTTGTGGCCCGTGGGCTCAGCAGTTGTAGCTCGTGGGCTCTAGAGTAGTTGTGGTGCACGGGCTTGGTTGCTCCGCGGCATGTGGGATCTTCCAGGCCCAGGGCTCGAACCTGTGATCCCTGCATTGGCAGACAGATTCTTAACCACTGTGCCACCAGGGAAGCCCAGGCTTTTACTTTTGAAATGGAATATCATCCATTAGTGTCAGCTCTCTTAATTTGGTTCTCATGTTTTAAAAGTAAATATGTGTTACAAAAAAAAAAGGCATTAATGGACAAAAAATTACCTCTAATAATTCAAGCACTGCCTAGATAGAGTATTAAGAAAAAACAAATCTGATTATAATTTAAAGTCAATGTCAGAATGGTAAGATTTTAAAGTGCATCTATCGTATTCCATTACCTTGCATTGGACAGGACTAAACCTTACTACTGCAAACAGATAATATACACAATCTCTTTTAAATTTCAGCCTATTTTGTACTCCACATATTTCTCCCTACCCCAGGACATACAATAACCTTATAAAATAAGTCAGGGCTTCCCTGGTGGCGCAGTGGTTGAGAGTCCGCCTGCCGATGCAGGGGACGCGGGTTCGTGCCCCGGTCCGGGAGCATCCCGCGTGCCGTGGAGCGGCTCGGCCCGTGAGCCATGGCCGCTGAGCCTGCGCGTCCTGAGCCTGTGCTCCGCAACGGGAGAGACCACGGCAGTGAGAGGCCCGCGTACCGCAAAAAAAAAAAAAAATTAATAAAATAAAATAAGTCAGGGTTCTTTAATCTTAAATATACTAACCCAACTTTCAAGTGTTTTAATGTATTATTTCAATATAAAATTTGAATATCTATATAGAATAAAACTCTTATTTGAAACTGAAATTCAAATTCAAAGATAAATATATATAGAATCAACATTTTATTTTTAGAAGAAATAGTTCTACTATTTCTCACTGTTCTTACTGTTCTACTTTCTCAGACAAAACATTGGTTTTATTTATATAAAAGTTACCGTATTTTTTGGTGGGCATAAATAATGCCCACACAAATCTTTCAATGATTATAATGTCTGCTTTTTATGAAGCCTACATTCTGTCTTTAAATAAAAAAGAAAGGTCAAGCTGTAGAAGTCAAAAGAATTTATGATGTTCCCTTACCAGTGCCTACAGAAGAGGGTATTATTGAGGAAGCAATGAAGAGCTCTTAAAGAATCAATCAATCCATTTGCGATTAACATTGGCTGCAGGAATTTTTGGAAGAGGCAGTAAATGCAATAGAAAATTTTTATTTTTACTTTTAAGTAAATACCAATTTAAAAATTGTGAGTTTTAGGAACAGCAAATGACAAGATGTACCTATAATATGGAATTATTTGTAATCACACTATGGGTAAAGTGTTTTACTTTTTATTCACTTACATAACATTCACAATCATGTTTTATTTTTTCAGTTGTTTGTTTTTTTGCTTCTCTCCTCAATGACTTGAAAGCATCTCAGGAATTAAGCAACCATACTTTCTGAAAGACTTGCTTCCTTCTCCACATCTCTTTAATCCCAATTTTCTAAGTCAAGGCTGATACCTTCTGAAATAGCGGATGATTTGAACACTGTGAATCTTTAAATTGGCTTAATATTTCTAAAAGCTAAGAGGAAAAGTTTTTAAATTCTTCAAGGCTGCAAGGATTTTTTTTTTTTTTTTTTTTTTTTTGTGGTACGCGGGCCCCTCACTGTTGTGGCCTCTCCCGTTGCGGAGCACAGGCTCAGGACGCGCAGGCTCAGCGGCCATGGCTCACGGGCCGAGCCGCTCCACGGCACGCGGGATGCTCCCGGACCGGGGCACGAACCCGCGTCCCCTGCATCGGCAGGCGGACTCTCAACCACTGCGCCACCAGGGACGCCCTAAACTAGAAACTTTTAAAGTGTTGTGGAAGATACTAAACCATTTCCTTATGGATATGGGTGAGGAATTACAGGAGAGGGTGAAAGGTACAGACCGCTGGCTTCTGGGCACAGGCATCTCCAGTAACAATTAGTGGGGAAGGAATTTTCTGCGGATGACCACTAGACAATATAGAGAGGAGCATGGCAGCAGCAACCAGCCAAGGCAGCAGTGGAAATTGTCCCATAGGTCATCATTGGTAATCTACAACAGGAACTCTATATACTCCATATGCTTCCTTAAATTGCCAGCACCTGAATGAGATACTGAACTAATTTCTTCCCAGTCTATACATAGATAGTAAGAAAGGGAAGATCTCCACCTCTTAAAAGAAGAGTTTCCACAGTGTTAATTATCAGGGAGCAGGAACTACAGCAGCTCAGCAGTAAGTATGAGGTAGGCTCCAAAAGGTGCAATGCCATGAAGTCCAGAATGTCGGTTCTATATTACTCTGCAATAACAAACACTCAAGAAGGAGTAGTGCATGACTATGAGATATCTATAACTAATGTTTAGAAAGATCTTTCATTATTCATGCTTATTATGGAGGAAAAAATCAGTTATGGACTATGCTATACGAATTTAATATGAAGCCTGACTACTTTTGTTTTTCTTAAACTTGTACCTTTTTTTTTTTTTTTTTTTTTTTTTTTTT
>NC_041223.1:39922681-39963033 GCF_002837175.3 Physeter macrocephalus
CCGAACCCGGTTCCCCTGCATCGGCAGGCGGACGCGCAACCACTGCGCCACCAGGGAAGCCCAAACTTGTACCTTAATATAATCTGAGAATTAGGGATAATCGAACGGTCTCCTTCCAGATCAGATAGTAATTTCCAGAATATTGTAGAGCAAAGATGTGTTTTGATCCTTTTTATGACTTGAAACTAGGCATGGATTGCCAGAAAAAAATATTAAGTATTTTCCTTTACACTGAAGATATAGTTTTATTGCCATACAGGTAAATTCTGAAACCAAAATTATTATTTGGGTAGATACTCTCACAATACTAATGACTGATTGACAATAAGTCTAAATTTCAGAGTAACTTATTTAGTTACATTAGGGTAAATTTTGTGCCCAGTTCATCCTGGGGATTACACTGGTCTAAGCTGATTCTTATTAACGTATTATTGAAACATTTACTATTAACAGGATAACCTTGGTAACCCTGCTTTACATTTTTCTCAGGCTAAAATTATCACAATCATGCTCTACGTGGGAGCTTTGATTCTTTATTCATCCGTATGTGAGAATGAACCCAGAATATTTCCTGAGGAAAATCTTAAGCCTGCCTATAGTATTCCAGAATTCTCTCAGCCCACTCCTGTGCATGTCTATTCTGACCTGTGTCTTGGTCTTACTCCTGAATTTCCCTGAGACTATTAATTTTACATTCCATTTATTTTAATGTCAAAGTTTATATCTTGTCTTTAATTGGCAACATAGAGCATGCTCACATTCTTGCCAAAGAATATAACCTTGAGCTCTCTAATGCTCAAAAAGATCTAATCTTTTGATCTAGTGATCAAAAGCTCAGTTATGAAAAATGATATTTTAGGAGGATTGCCAGAAGGCTCTGCAGTCCATCATTTCCTCCATCAGCATATCTTAAACTATCTTCCACAGAATATTAATTATGATAGATATTAATACATGTTTCTTGGAAAAGAAAAAAGGGTTTTTAAAAGTCAAATGTTTCAAAAGTTAACATGCAACATCAATCACAAGAATATAATATGCAGTACCACCCAAACATATGTGAAATCTTTTTGGGGGTGGATACCTATTAGCATTTCTAATATTTTTGGAAATTGCCCACTTGAGATCTTCTAAAGTTGACCCCTGAATCAGATCACACCATAGGAGAAATGAGCAATTAGCATTTTTTAAAACTCCTAATTTACTTACTTTTACTGATTTGTGCTTTGGCATTATGACTTTGACTTGCCCTATAAGAAGTAGCCTGGAGAAACTGCTCCTACTGAATTGCTGATTTGTACTGAAAACATGTTTTGGGTTGTCTTCGAGTACAAATCTAAAAAAGCCATCATTTTAACTCTTTCACAGTTGGCAAGGAGACAATCTGTTAATTATAACTAATAATTCTTTCTTTGCTTTACTATTGGTTTACAACTAATGGTTATATTGTCCCTTAGTGGGTATCACAATAATTAGGAGTAGGGGATAATTCTGACAGTTAGTGAGTGGAGGTTAATAATACTAACAAATCTGGCTCATAAAGCATAATCTCACATAATAAAGTACTGTCCAATCTAAAATGCAAATAATGTCTCTTTGAGAAACTCTCTAGCCACTAAGAAGCTTATAGTCAAATTTATCACACACCTCTAAAATATGATCAAACTCTTATGATTACTGAGGCTATATAATTTATTATCCAAACTTGACAACTTGACTCTAATATATATATATATATATATATATATATATATATATATATATATAAGCATCAAGAACGGCCAAAACAAGTATGAAGAGTAAGGTATAGAAACACTTCCAGATATCAACTTACTTTAAAGCAACTATAATTAAAACCATGCATTTAGAGACGCAACTATAAAACTATGTGTTAGTAAACTATGTATAGATGGACAACTCAATCCATAAAATAGAATAGAGTTCACGAAACAGACACATGTGTATGATGTGTTTTTTTTTTTTTTTTTTTTTTTTTCCGGTACGCGGGCCTCTCACTGCTGTGGCCTCTCCCGTTGTGGAGCACAGGCTCCGGATGCGCAGGCCCAGCGGCCATAGCTCACGGGCCCAGCCGCTCTGCGGCATGTGGGATCTTCCCGTACCGGGGCACGAACCCGTGTCCCCTGCATCGGCAGGCGGACTCTCAACCACTGCGCCACCAGGGAAGCCCCAGACACATGTGTATGAAATGTGACATATGACAGCAATGGTATTGCTGCCATATGAGATGAGAAAGGATTATTATTCTAAAATTCATACTAGAACAATTGGTTACCCATAAGAAAAACTAGAATACAAGTAGACCTAGTGGTATGTTGGTGCTAGATCAAACCGACCAGTTGCTGAATAAATAGTCAAGAATTTCACAAGTGTATTGTTAAAACAATGGTAGATGGGAATCAGCCACAGTAGGAGTATTTATACTGGAAATCTGCAAATGCTACATATCAGGGCTATCTTTCCCCCCTGGAGAGGCAGTTTACCATCACATCATTGACTGGATTTCTACCTCATACCATTCACAAAAATCAGCTCTAAGTGGATTAAAAACCTAAGTGTTTAAGAGCAAAACGTTAAAACTAGAAGAAAATATACAGAGGAAAATATCTCTAAAGTCTTGGTACTAGTAAGGAGTTCTAAACAACAAAATCATGTAACTCAAGGATCAAGTTTGTCAAATTTGACTACATTATAGTAGATTTAAAACTACGCTAAGGTGTCATCAAAGGACACCACAAAAAAGTGAAAGAATAAGTCCAGACTGGGAGATGTAATTGCTCCACACATAACAAAGAATTTGTATCCAAAAATATATTAAAACCATCTACAAATCAATAAAGTATAGATGGATAACCCAACTGATAAACGGGCAAAAGACTTGAAAAGGCACTTTATTCAGAAGAGGATGTTGCAATGGTCAATAACAAAAGTTCTCAATCTTACTAGTTATCAGGGAAATGCAAATTGATAGTATAATGAGACATTTCACTTCTCTCATGTTAGCTAAAGTGTGACAAACCCAAGTGCTGAGAAAGATGTGGAGCAATTCTCATACACTGCTGGAGAAAGTGTACATTGGTAAAACCACTTTGAAGAGGAATTTGCAACAGTCAATAAATTGAAGACATTGTAGCAAGATTGCTAGTTGGTCCCTAACATTCATTCATTATGATCATCTCTTGGTGGAGGGGGAGGAGCAATTCTATTTGTAATGTTTTATTTCTTGAAGACAGGGGAAAGTCCATGGTTATGGCGTTATTCTCTTTACCTTTTTGTAGGTCAAAATATTTCAAATTTTAAAGATGTTTGTATTAATAGCTTATTGGGTGATACTTCACTTTCTTACCCTTTGCATCTAATTGCCCATTAGGCATCCAGATGAATCCCCTTACGGGGATGAAAATGTGGATCTGCCCCTCTGTCTTGAAACTCTGTACTACTTGCACGTCACTCCTTCTTAACTGGATTTGGTAGATCTTCTGATCTCCCATAATTGTAGAGTCCCTAAAATGTCTTCCCAAGGATTGTGATAAATCAAACTTGTGTAGAAGCTATGATCTTTATAGTGGAGATACCACTTTATTTTTGGATTGCATACAAGAGGTCGATTTCATATAAATAACTATAAGCCTACCTGAGGAAAAGACACAGCTCTGCAATCATAAATTGCAACTAAGTAGCTCTCTAGATGATCAATTAAGATTAAGTGCTATATGGGTTTTATCCATAAAGGTATCAAGGGATCTCTTTTCTCAGAATATCTTCAGGGACTAATCACTATAAAAATAACTGGAACTTTTAGTGAATACATTCCCTGGAGATGTCCATTATCACCTATGGACAGGGTTCTAAATGTTTCCTCAACAGCTCGTGACATTCAGTAGAATCAATAACATGTTTGAGTTATTGCTATGTCTTATCTAACTCATTTAAAATTTTTAAATGTGCAAACTTCTTGTAACATCTTAATAGGACAAGAAATTAAAATGCGTTCTCAGTCGCAAACAGTGATAGAATTGGAAGCACCCAAATGAGTAGAAATATCCCAGTAAAACTTGGCCTAGGCACTGGCCTTCAGAAATAAGCTGAGAACATAAGTGGGGAAAAAAAAGATGCAAAAGTCGAAAATCGAGACGCGTTCGCTAGTTGAATTAGAAGAGTAACCGCGGAAGGAGATAGTCTCGGGTTCCAGGATCGCGCATGCGCAACCCCAGCACTCCACCCTCCCCCTCCCCAGGCCACGAAGGAAGTGACGCAAGCTGAGGGGCGGGGTGGGCTCTGCGCCGGAAGTGGCTTGTAGTTAGTAAATAAGCACGAAGAGGCGAGGGGAGCTGTCTCCATCTTGTTGGCATCTGCTACTCCTGCGACGCAGTGGAGATGGGGAGCGTCTTGGGGCTGTGCTCCATGGCGAGCTGGGTAAGGTGGTTTTTAGCGGCCTTCGGGGTGCTAGCGTGAGAGACAGAAGAAAGGCACCAGAGCTGGGCTGGCTGAGGCCCAGCGGGACCGTGGTACTCCACCCAACGGGCAGTGCCTTCCTTCCCCATTTTGTCCGTCTCGTTTGGCCACTCCGACTCAGCTTCGGGGCCCTGAGTCTTTCGAAGAGCTGACCGGGGTGGCCGTGAGGAGCAATGGACATGAGAAGTTGACCTCGATGGGAGAAGTGTAGCAGAGAGCTGCTAGTGTCCCTCCCCCACCCGTCTTTCGTGAAAGCTTTTCCCGATTCTTCCAGGCCCCTTTTTGTCCCATTTTTCTGATGTTTGCCTAGGCTATTTCTACAAAGGTTTTAGGCCCCTTCCTTTTGTGGAGTACCCCATCTCTTCTCGTCATCTCTTCCCAGCGACCTCAGACTGCAGCACTGTCACCCCTGGAGGCATGTCGGCCTCTTTGTTCTGTCGCGCAGACTACAAATAAGTGACGGATATGTAGGGCAGCTTGGCAGTAATACTGATATAGTTATATCCTTTTTAAATGGTCCTAACTCTGCGACTGGGTCCTCGACCTCAATGGTATGAGAAAATTACGTACTTCTCAAGTAATAATTTATGTATCTGAAAAAGCTGGTCAGTTCTGTGGTATTAAATACCTGTTTTTTGACATAAAGATGCTTGCGTCATTTGACATCTCAATTTTAATTAGGTGCACGTTGCATTTTGATTAGATAGCGTTGTTAGAGTGACACCATTCTTCATTATAGTGGCAAGATTTCTTTCACGTGGTACAAATAAATTTGAGTTTGATATAACCGCTCCCCCGCTCCCCAAAAGACAAAAATTGACTTTACAGTTAATAAAGATATTTGTAATATGGGGCTAGATATTTGGGTTCAAGTCATATTTCTTTAATCCATGATTTATAAATTCCACTTATAACAGTTGCTGATCTGACTTCTCAGATGACCCCATTATATACATTAGCTAGCATTTTTATTGTTTTACATACCTTACCTCTTTTAAAAAAGTTTTTGATATGGCTTGAACTATAAGTGTTAAATTTTAGTTAAATAATACATAGAGGTTACTCCAACCCAGGTCATTGTCTTGATTATGTTATTTTTTCTTGTAGTTCGGTGTGGAAAGCTGGTATTTTTCTTTCTTTCAAAGCTCAGAAAGTAGAGAATCTACTTGAACCCACTGAGTATCTTATAAGAGCCATATTTAGTGTAATAATTTAAATATATTACAAAATGATTATTATAGAATTGTCTTAATTTGGGGGATGTTTAATTCGATTTGTAAAGTCAGATTTTGTCCATTTATCAAGTGGGCCTGTTATTTGTATATAGTAAATCATTAACTTAGATCAGTTAAGCCAGAATTAAAATGACCCTCATTCTTCCCTTGCTCAAGTTTCTTTAGACTTAATCAATTTTTGTAAAGGTTTGTTGTTTTATAAAACTGTAGAAAATACCTCAACTATGAAAAAAAGTATAAAAAGATTACATGTAACACTACTGTATAGAGATTAGAGTGTTAATTTTTAAATTTCATTTTGTGGTTTTTCTGTTTTTGCTGTTAAGTGGCCTAGAATTAGATTGATCTTAATCCTTGGTTCAGGCATGGCTATTTGATTGATGATTACTTTAAGCATTATTATAAACATCTGTGGACCTCCTGCCTAATCCTGTAACTACATTACCAGCAATTTATGCCTACTTAAGTGCTTTTCCCCACCCCAATCTTACAATGCTGTTAGTGAATAGCATTGATTTTTTGAATCACTGTACTTTATATACAGTAACTGTCATTTTTTGCCCAAGATATTTAATGTAGTTAAGTAATTGAGAAGAAGGAGCTTGTGATTCCTGACTGCTTATTTTGTGCAGCCTCTGCTAGATTTTTATTTTTTAGTACAATGACTTGATTTTGTAGAAATGATTCAAAGTTGTTATGAATAGTCAAGCAGTGCAGGGTACAAAATGTAAATGTCACCAACAAAATCCCACCACCAATAACATTTCTTCTCTCTCAATGCATATATACAATTGGATGAATGAACAGACAGAAATACCTTATTAAGGAACGGTAGCATGGTGGACATGTATTTTTAAAGAATTTAATTTTTTTTCTGAATTTAACAAAAGAATGTAAAAGTAAAGGAATTGCTGAATGTTAAGTAAACATTTCTTCATCAGGAGAGGTTCTAAAAAAGAGTTCTCTAAGGAGGTGTTTCTAGAGCAGTGGTTCTCAGCTGTCCCGCAGGGAATATTTGGCAATGTCTGCAGGTATTTTTCATTGTCACAACTTGGGATAAGGGGTGCTAATAGCATCAAGTGGGTAGGATACTGCTAAATATTTCACAATACACAGGATAGTCCTCAACAACAAAGAATTATTTGGCCCAGGATGTCAGTAGTGCCATGGTTGAGAAATCCTGCTTTATCCTCTTCACTTGGCCAGTGTAAGAAAGGGAATGAAATTTAAGAGTCTTAACTGCTCTTTAAAAAGGCATTCAACTAATCATCCTATTTTCACCTCTACCTTCAGCCCCACTTATGGAGGCACCTGGTGCCACCAATTCCTGATGTATTCGAGGATTCTATAGAAATTTTATTGCTTAACTTTTTCTTTTAGTGGTTTATAATTCAACTTTCTTGACCCATTAAATCAGTTATTATTTTGTTCCTTCCAGGTTTATTCTTCTGGGTTTTGTTTTTTTTTACTTTTTAAGTTTATTTCTTCTGTTAAAAATCCTTTTGTTTTTCATTTTATTGGTGTTGCTAAAGTAATTCATATATTCAGTTTGCCATCTTTAACCAGAATTCCTTTGTATTATTTTTTATATATGGCTGTATTGTGTTATAACCATAATTCCCACAGTTGTTTAATCTTAGAACTAAACCAGTCATTCTTAAAATATCCCGGACCCAGTAGCATCAGCACTCTAGGAGACTTACTGGAAACAGTGACTAGGCCCCAGCATTCTATTTTAATATGCTCTCCTCATGATTCTGATGGAAAACCACAGTTCTACACTTAAATGGATTCAAAGCTCAAAGCATTCTTTTTTACCATGGCTTCTCCCAGTTTTGTTTTGTTTTTTTAATGTTAATGTCATCTCATAGTTGACCAAATTTGGTCATCCAGTAGATTTTTTCAAAAAGGATTTATGGATGATGAAATCCCTGAATTTTTTCATATTTAAAAATGCCTCGTATGTTCTTGAGAGACATTGTAGACTGGTATAATAGTATACCCATTTCCTTCAGGACTTTGTAGTTATTTCTATGAATTGTGTTCTGTCTTATCCCACCCTGGTAGTCATTCCCTTCCAACACATCTCATATACACAGTTGAACTGTTTCTTCTGCTTGGGTATCTGAAGAGGTTTACTTTTCTTTGAAATTAACCAAGTATGTCTGACTTTAAATCTTTTATCACTTTTTTTTTTCTGGAAAATATCCTTTTGAAAATACAGATTTATTTCTTTAAGGACGTTGTTATTGTATTATATCTTTGAATGTCCTTTTTTGTTTTATTTATTTAGAGGATTCTCTATTTTAAGGGCATGAGTTACTTTCATGTTATTTTGTCTTAGTTTTCCTTCCATATTATTTTCCTATTTTTATTTTTGTCATTTTTTTAGTTGATATAATTTACATAAAATTCATACTTTGTAGTATGTGGTTCTGTGAGTTTTGACAGATCATGTAGTTGTGTAACCACTACAGAACATTTATCACCTTAAAGAATTATGCCATCCCCATCCTGGAGAATCCCTGTTTTTTTCAGAGTCCTCCCTTTCCAGAATGTCATGTAAATGGAATCATACAGCATATAGCCTTTGGAGACTGGCTTCTTTTACTTAGTGTAATCCATTTGAGATTCATTCACATTGTGGTGTGTATTAGTAGTTTCTTCCTTATTATTGTTGCATAGTAGTCCATTGCTTGGATGTACCACAGCTTGTCTGTCTATTCACCAGTTGAGGGGCATTTCCAGATTTTGGTGATTGAGTAGCTGTAAGCACTCCTCTAAAGTTTTTTTTCTGTGACTATAACTTCTTATTTTGTTTACCTAAATACCTTGCAGTAGGATTGCTAAATCATATGGTAAATATACATTTGACTTACAAGAAATTGCCAAACTGTTCCAAGATGGTCATATTAGTTTTTATTCCCACCAGGAAATATTTTCTTCAAGTCTGTGGCTTGTCTTTTCATTCTCGTAATGGTGTCCTTCAAAAAGTAGAAGTAATTGTTCTTTCTATATTGATTTGTATTGGCACTTTTGTCAAAAACTTCTTTACCATATGTGTTTAAGTCTGTTTTTGAACTCTGTTCCTTTTATGTGTCCATACTTTTGCCTAAATTACCCTATTTTAATTACTGTAGCTTTAAAGTTAGTCTTGAAATCAGGTAGTGTGAGTCTTCCAACTCTGTTCTTTTTCAAAATACTTTGGGCTACTCTAGTCCTTTTGCCTTTCCATAAAAGTTTTAGAAGCAGCTGGTTTGTTTCTACCAAACTCCTGCTGGAATTATGATTGGAATTGGGTTGAATTCATAGATCAGTTTGGAAAGAATTGATATCTTAATATGGATTCTTCCAATCCATGAGCCCAGTTTATCTTGCCATTTATTTAGATCTTTGATTTCTTTCATTAGTGTTTTTTAATTTTCATCATTTGAAAGCTAGTGTATATTTTATTAGATTTATACTTAAGTATTTCTTTTTGTTGGTTTAATTTCAGTTTTCAATTGTTTGTTGCTAGTACACAGAAGTATAATTGATATGTCCATACTGATCTTGTGTCCTGTGACCTTATTCAACTTTCTTGTAGTTCTAGTAACATTCTTGTAAGTTCTTTGGGGTTTTTCATGTTGACAATTATGTGTGGAAGAAAGCAGTTTTATTTCTTCCTTTCCAAAGTATATACCTTTTCTTTCTTTTTCTTGCCTTGTTATATTGGCTGGGACCGCCAGTGTGCAGTCGAATACAAGTGGTGAGAACAGAGATTCTTGGCCTTGTTTTGGATCTTAAGGGAAATCATTCAGATTTTCACCATGAAGTATGGGTGACAGCTGTAGTTTTTTGTTTTTTTGTTTTTTTTGGTAAATGTACTTTATCAACTCGACATTCTGTTTGTTTGCTGAAAGTTTTTTAGTTTGTTTTATAATGAATGGGTATTGAGTTTTTTCAAATGATTTTTCTGCATTCACTGAGATGGCCAAAATGGTTATCCTTTAGTCTGTTAATGTGGTGAATTGATTTAATTGATTTTCAAAAGCTTAATCAGCCTTGCTTTTTCCCAGCTAAACCCCACCTGATCACAATGTATCCTTTTGTATACTTTTTTTAAGGCTATTTTTTTTAAGCAGTTTTAGTTTCACAGAAAAATTGAGAGGTAGAGATTTTCCATATATCCCCTGCCCCCACATGTGCATAGCCTCCCCCATTGCCAACATTCCCCACCAGAGTGGTGCATTTGTTACAATTAATGAACCTATCAATACATCAACACATCATAATCACCCAAAGTATATAGTTTACATTAGAGTTCATTCTTGGTGCTGGACATTCTATGGATTTGGACAAATGTATAATGACATGTATCCACCATTATAGTAGCATACAGAGTAGTTTTCCTGCCCTAAAAATCCTCTCCGTGCTTTGCCTGTTCATCCCTCCACCCACTCCCCACTCCTGATCTGTTTGCTGTCTCCATAGTTATGCCTTTTCCAGAATGTCATACAGGTGGAACCATACATGTATGTATGTAGCTTTTTCAGATTGGTTTCTTTCAGTTAGTAATATCTATTTAAGGTTCCTCCATGTCTTTTCATGGTTTAATAACTCATTTCTTTTTACCATTGAATTATATTCACTGTCTGAATGTACCAGAGTTTATTTATCCATTTACCTACTGAAGGACATCTCATTTGCTTCCAAGTTTGGGCATTTACAAATCTGCTGTAAACATCCATGTGCAGGTTTTTGTGTGAACTTAAGTTTTCAGCTCCTTTAGTTAAATAACCAAGGAATGCAATTACTGGATTTTATGGTAAGAAATGTTTGGTTTTGTAAGAAACTGCCAAACTGGGGATTTTGATTTGGATTGCATTGAGTCTGTAGATCAAGTTTGAGGAACTGACATCTTAACAATATTGAGTCTTCCTAATCCATGAACATGGAATATCTGTCCATTTTTGTAGTTCTTTGATTTTGCTAATCAGAGTTCTGTAGTTTTCCTGATATTGATCTTGTACATACTTTGTTAGATTTATACTAAGTAATTTATGTTTTTGGATGCTAACATAAATGTTATTGTGTTATTTCAAATTCCACTTTTTCATTGCTGGTGTATAGGAAAACAATCGACTTTTGTACATTAACCTTGTATTCTGCAACCTTGCTGTAATCGCTTATTAGTTCCAGGAGTTTTTTTGTTGATTATTTTGCACTTTCTATGTAGATGACAATGTCATCTGTGAACGAAGACAATTTAATTTTTTTCTACTAATATGTATACCTTTAATTTCCTTTTCTTGTCTTATTACATTCTGGACCTTCCAGTAAAACGTTGAAAAGAAGTGGTGAGGGGCTTCCCTGGTGGCACAGTGGTTGGGAGTCCGCCTGCCGATGCAGGGGACACGGGTTCGTGCCCTGGTCCGGGAGAATCCCACATGCCGCGGAGTGGCTGGGCCCATGAGCCATGGCCGCTGAGCCTGTGTGTCCGGAGCCTGTGCTCCGCGAAGGGAGAGGCCACAACAGTGAGAGGCCTGTGTACCGCAAAAAAAAAAAAAAAAAAGAGGTGGTGAAAGGGAACATCTTTGCCTGATTTTAATGGGAAAACTTCACTTTCTCACCATTAAATATGATGTTGGCTGTAGGTATTTTGATGATGTTCTTTACCAAGTTCTCCTCTATTCCTAGTTTATTGAGTTTTTATCATGAATGAGTGTTGGGTTTTGTCTACTGCATTATCTGTATCTAAAATGTGATCATATAATTTTTCTTATTTTATCTTCTTGATGTGATGGATTACATTAATTGATTTTTGAATGTTGAACCAGTCTTGCATTTCTGGGATAACTTGGTCATGGTGTGGAATTCTTTTTATACATTATTGGATTTGCTAATGTTTTGTTAAGACTTATGCCTCTGTGTTCATGAGAGAGGTTAATCTTTTATTTTCTTGTAATGTGTTTGTCAGGTTTTGTTATTAGAGTAATGCTGACTTCATAGAATAAGTTAGGAGGTATTCCCTCTGCTCCTGTTCTCTGAGTCTGCTCCTTAAGTGTTTAGTAGAATTCACCAGTGGACCTGTCTGGGCCTAGTGCTTTCTGTTTTGGAAGTCTATTAATGATTGATTCATTTTCTTTAATAGAGGCCTGTTCAAATTGTCTCTTTCTTGTGTGAGTTTTGGCAGCTTGTATCTTTTAAGGACTTGGTCCATTTATGAAGGTTATCAAATTTGTTGGCATAGAATTGTTCATAGTATTCTTTCATTATCCTTTTAACGTCCATAGGACCTGTAGTGACATTGTCTCTTTCATTTCTGGTATTAGTAATTTGTGTTCTCTCTTTTTTTCTCAGTTAGCCTTGCTGGGGGCTTATCAATTCTGTTGATCCTTTCAAAGAACCAGCTTTTGGTTTCATTGATTTTTCACTATTTTCTATTCCTAATTGCATTGATATATGATCTAGTTCTTATTTTTTCTGTTTATTTTTTATTTGATCTGCATTTCTTTTTCTAGTTTCTTAAGATAGACGCTTAGGTGGTTGATTTTAGATTTTCTTTTCTGATAAATGCATTCAATGCTATACATTTTCCTCAAAGCACTGCTTTCACTGAATCCCACAAGTTTCTATAAATTGTTCTTTTCATTTAGTTAAAAAATTTTTTTAAATTTCTCTTGAGATTTCTTTGACCTGTGTGTTTATTTTAAAACGTGTATCGTTTGATCTCTAAGAATTTGGGGATTTTCCAGTTATCATTTTGCTGTTGATTTTTAATTAATTTCATTGTAGTCTGAGAGTAGTCAGTGTGTGGTTTCTCCTGTTTTAAGCTTGGTAATGTGTTTTATTGTCAAGAATGTGGTTTTGGTGAATGTCCTGTGTGATCTTGGAGATGAATGTGTATTTTTTGGTTATTGGATAGAGTAGTCTATAAATGTCAGTTATCCATTTGATTGGTGGTGTTGAGTTCAACTGTGTCCTTATTGATTTTCTGCTTGCTCAATCTGTCCATTTCTGACAGACAGGTGTTGAAGTCTCTTAACTATGATAGTGGATTCATCTATTTCTCCTTGCCGTTTTATCAGTTTTTGCATTACATAGTTTGATGCTCTGCTGTTAGGTGCATACATATTAAGAATTGTTATGTCCTCTTGGAGAATTGACCCCTATCATTATGGAATGCCTTTCTTTATCCCAGATAACTTTTGTTTTGAGGTCTGCTCTGTCTGAAACTAATATAGCTATTCCTGCTTTCATTTAGTGTTAGCCTGTTGTATTTTTCTCCATTTACTTTTATTCTGTATATGTGCTTATATTTAAAGTGGGTTTCTTGTACATGACATAATTGGGTCTTATTTTTTGATCCAGTCTGACAGTCTCTGTTTTTTAATTGATAAATTTAGACTTCTGATCTCCAAGGTGATTATTGATAGATTTGGATTCATATTTACCATATTTGTTAATGTTTTCTGTTTGTTGCCCTTGTTTTTCCTGTTGTGTGTTGGTGGGGGGGTGTTTAAGCATTGTATATGATTCCATTTTCTCTCTTATTTAGCATATCAGTTAAACTTTTTTTTAACTTCTGTAAAATTTTATTTATTTACTTATTTTTGGGTTGTTGCTCTATTTATTAGTGCATTTGGGCTGCTGTAACAAAAGACCACAGACTGGGTGGCATGTAAAGAACAGAAATTTGTTTCTCACAGTTCTAGAGGCTAGTAGTCCAAGATTAGGGTGCCTGCGTGGTTATCTTCTGTGTCTGGTGAAGGCTCTCTTTGGGTTGCAGACTGCGAACTTCTTCATATGTCTTCACATGGCGGAAGGGGTGAGGATCTCTCTCGGGTCTCCTTTATAAGAGCACTAATCCCATTCATGAGGTCTCTGCCCTTTTGATCTAATTCTTCCCAAAGGCCCTATCTCCTAACATCATCATATGCATTAGATTTTCAACATATGAATTTCAGTCTGTAGTATCATAGAATTTGCAGTGTACGTTTACAACTAATCCACTTTCAAGTAACAGTATACCACTATACACACTTCAGTATAATGCTGTACCAGTTGATGGCTAGTGTGAATATCTTGTAATAGCAGAACAGTCCTAATTCTTCCCTCCTTTCCCTTCTACATTACCGTCGTTCACTTTGTGTGTGTGTGTGTATATATATATATATATATGTGTATATAAACAATGTGTGTGTATAAATATACCCACATATATGTATGTATTACAGAAGTATGTGTATAGGCATAACATGTGCATACATAATTTAATACATTGTTTCTCGTTAGTTTGAGCAAACGTTAGCTCAACTAAGAAAAGCACGTTTTTATTTCACTTTCATTTACTCTTTCTTTATGCTCTTTCCTTTTTTATGTAGATTAGAGTTTCTGACCTGTATTATTATTATTATTATTTTTTAAATTTATTTTATTTATTTATTTATTTTTGGCTGCGTTGGCTCTTTGTTGTTGCATGCAGGCTTTCTCTAGTTGTGGCCAGCGGGGGCTACTCTGCCTTGTGGTGGGCAGGCTTCTCATCACGGTGGCTTCTTCTGTTGCGGAGCACAGGCTCTAGGCACGTGGGCTTCAGTAGTTGTGTCACGCAGGCTCAGTAGTTGTGGCACACGGGCTTAGTTGCTCTGTGGCATGTGGGATCTTCCCGGACCAGGGCTCAAACCCGTGTCCCCTGCATTAGCAGGTGGATTCTTAACCACTGCACC
Source organism: Physeter macrocephalus (assembly GCF_002837175.3). Taxonomy (NCBI): domain Eukaryota; kingdom Metazoa; phylum Chordata; class Mammalia; order Artiodactyla; family Physeteridae; genus Physeter; species Physeter macrocephalus. The sequence continues at coordinate 39,937,098 of NC_041223.1, forward strand.
ACAAGGAAAGCCCATCTGACCTGTATTATTTTCCTCATCTCTAAAGAACTTAGAATTTCTTGCGAGTAGGTCTACAGTTTGGCAGCAAATTCCATCAGCTTTAATTTGAGAAAGTATTTCTACTTCTTTCAAAGGATAATTTGCAGAGTAGAGAACTATAGGTGGTTGAGTTTTTTTCTCTCAATGCTAAAATATTTCACTTCACTCTTGTTCGTGGTGTCTGAGGAGAACTCGGATATAATTCATTACTTGTTTCTCTATAGGTAAGGTGTTTTTTCCTCTGGCTTCTTTCAGGACTTTTTATTTTCTGTAGTTTCAAGCGATTTATCTAGGTGTAGGGTTTGTTTGTTTTGTGGAGGGTGGGGTATATATGTCTGATGTTAATTTGGGAAAATTCTGTCATTAAAAAACATTTTGTTTTTTCCTTCTCCTTCTGGTATTCCCATTATATTATACCATTTGTAGTTGTCTCACAATTCTTGGATATTCTGTTGAACAGAATATCAGTCTTTACTCTCTTGGCTTTTCAGTTTGGGAAATTTCTATTGCGATAGTCTACAGCTCAGAAATTATTTACTCAGCCATGTCTGCATTCTTCATTTCTGTTAGTGTTTTTTATTTCTAGCATCTCTTTTTGGTTCTTTTTAAGGATTTTCATCTCTGTTTCTTGTAGGCTGTCTACTTATTCATTAGAATCCTTAACGTATTATAGTTGTTTTAAATTTTTGGTTGTTAAGTCTAACTTACCTGCCATGTTGGTTTTGATGCTTGCTCTGTCTCTTCAAATTGTGTTTTTTGCCTTTTGTTATGCCAGTAATTTTATTCCTAATAGCCAGACACTGTGTACCAGCTAAAAGGAACTGCTATAAATAGACTTTGGATCGTGTCATGGTGAGGTGTGGGGGAAGGAGAAACATTCCATCATTCTCTGATTAGGTCTTAGTCTTTTAATAAGTCTATGCCTCTGGACTGTGAACTTCACAAGTGTTTCTCAGTTTTTTCCTCCCCCCTTAAATGGGGGAGGAGGATGGCTAGAATAGGCTGGAGTTGAGTATTTCTCTTCCCCTAGGTTATTTATCCTCTGATAAGACCCCAGCAAGTTAGACTCTACTTAACTAGTTTCTCTTGAGGTTGGGTGTTAAGAACAGTGTTCTAGTATATTTCAGAGTGGTTCCTTTTCCTGTTTGTTGCAAGAAGCAGGGGGGAATTTTTCTCTCATGTTTACTATGAAAACCTGGTTGAAGTCCTAGAGGAAAAGTTCACAAATTTGTGGGGCCTTTGTATAACTGGGTTTTCCTGGAATTTTTAACTCTCAGACTTGTCCACAATGAGGCTCCAGCAATTCTTCAGTTATTCTCCAGGATATCCTTCCTGCACAGTGGTTCCCAAGTCGGTTTCCACTTGTGGGCTCTAGTAAGCCACGACTCCCTATATTCACCTGTCTGTCTCTTCAGTCTTGGGGGCAGTGACTTACCCTGTGTCCTCACCTAGCTTATGGATCCTAGAAAAATTGTTGATTTTTTTAGTCTGCTTGGCTTTTTACTTGTTGTTAGGATGGAGTGGGGTTTCTAAGCTCCTTACCTGTGGAAATGGAAACTGGAAATCTTTGTATACTTTTTATATTGTTGACTTGACAAGATATTAGGGATTTTTTTAAATGTTCATGAAAGATATTGGTCTATTGTTTCCTTATGATATCTTTGGATTTAGTATCAGTTTTTTGCCTCTTCAATTTTCTGGAAGAATTTGGGTACAGTGGTTTGATTTATTCTCTAAATGTTTAATGGAATTCACTAGTGAAGCCATCTATGCTTGCGAAGGTTTGTAACTACATATTCAGTGTCTTGAATAGATACAGGGCTATTCATCCTATATATTTCTCATTGACTGATTTCTGGTAGTTTGGATTTTTCATGGAGCCATGTCCATTTTATCTAAGCTGTTGAATTATTGAGTAAAATTGCTCATAGTTTTCTCTCATAATCATTTGATGCTTGTAAGATCTGTAATAATGTCTTCTCATTTCCTACACTGATGATTTGTGTGTTCACTCTCTTGCTGTTTTTTATCCTGATCAGTCCGACTATATAGGTTTCTAAATTGTAATGTTCTTCTAAAACTAGCTTCACGGACTTCCTTGTTTCCTGTTTTTTACCTCATTGATTTATCTTTATTCTGCCTATTTGGGCTACAATTTGCTCATTTAATAACTTAAGGTGGTCAGCGATTTGATTTATTTATTTTTATTTAATATAGCCATTTAATGCTATAGGTTTCTTTTAAACACTGCTTTAGGTGCATTCCAAAAATGTGATATGTTATTATTTTCATTCTAATTTATTCTTTGATGTCTTCTGCCTGTGGGTTAATTAGACTGTGCTATTTAGTTTCCAGAGATATGTTTCTGTTATTGGTCAATACTTAATTCCATTGTGGACCAAAAATCCATGTATGATTTGAATAATTTTATATTTATTGAGATTTGAGATTTTGTTTTATTGCCCAGAATATAGTCTGTTTTGGTTAAGTGTTCTCTGTGCTTTTGAAAATAGTTTTTACTGTGCTTTCATTAGATGGAGTATTTCCTAAATGTCAGACACAGTTGATTAATAATGTCGTTCAAGTTTTCTATATATTTATTGGGTTTCTTTCCTCTATTTCAATTAATGAAAGAACATAAATGTGGATTTGTTTGTTACTCCTTTTAGTTTTATTCTTTCCTTGATGCATTTTGAAGTTCTCCGTTAGATGCAGAAATATTTAGGATTGTATGTTGTATGTTTCCTCCATGAATATCCCATATTTCCATGTATCGATATGTCCCCTTTTATTATGAAATGGCCCTCTTTATCCCTGGTAAAATTCTTTACTCTCAAGTCTACTTTGTCTGATATTGCTGTAGCGTGGTATGTGTGTATGTATTATTTTTATATATATATGTATGTATACTTTTTTCTGCATACTTTTAACCAGTTGTGTCTTTGTGTTTAAGTGGGTTCCTTGTAGAAAAGTTGGATCTTGCTCTTTTATCTGACAATCTGCCTTTTAATTGGGAGTGCTTAGTCCATTTATGTGATTATAGATTATGTTTAGGCTTAAATCAACCACCTTTCTATTTGTTTTCTGTTTATCCTGCCTGTTCATTGTCCCTTTTCCTTAGTTTTTGCCTTATTTTGGATTAATTAGCCATTTCTTAGTATTCTGTTTTATATCTTTTAGTTTACTAGCTGTATTTCTTTGTTTTGCTTTTTTAGAAGTCACTTTAGGGTTTTTAGTATTTAACTTAACTACAATCTCCCTTTGTGTGATATCCACTTTATTTCTAATTTAAGTGTACAGTAGTATAGTTGAATGTCTCCTCTTCCAGCCTATTTGTTTTTTTAAAAATTAATTAATTTTTTTTTATTATTTATTTTTTGGCTGCATTGGACCTTCATTGCTGCACGGGCTTTCTCTAGTTGCGGCAAGGAGGGGCTACTCTTTGTTGCAGTGCATGGGCTTCTCACAGCGGTGGCTTCTCTTGTTGCGGAGCACGGGCTCTAGGCTCATGGGCTCTAGAGCGCAGGCTCTGTAGTTGTGGCCCATGGGCTTAGTTGCTCTGCGGCATGTGGGATCTTCCTGGACCAGGGCTTGAACCCGTGTCCCCTGCATTGGCAGGTGGATTCTTAACCACTGCACCACCAGGGAAGTCCTTCCAGCCTATTTGTAATTGTCACACATTTTACTTCCATCTTTGTTATAACCACCAGAATACATTGCTTTTTTTTTTTTCCCGGTATGCGGGCCTCTCACTGTTGTGGCCTCTCCCGTTGCGGAGCACAGGCTCCGGACGCGCAGGCTCAGCGGCCATGGCTCATGGGCCCAGCCGCTCCGTGGCATGTGGGATCTTCCTGGACCGGGGCACGAACCCATGTCCCCTGCATCGGCAGGTGGACTCGCAATCACTGAGCCACCAGGGAAGCCCCATTGCTATTATTTTTGCTTTAAAAAAATAATCTTTTAAAGTAACCTTTTGATGTAAGAAAAAAATACTTCCTTTGTTCATTTCTTTTGTGTAGATCCACATTTCTGCTGGTGTAACTTTCCTTCTTGAAAGATAGTTTAGATTTGTTAGTTTTGGATTCTTTTTTCTATGCCTAAAAATGTCTTCACTTTGCCTTAATTTTTGAAAGATATTTTTGCTGAGTATAAACTTCTGTGCTTACAGTTTTTTTTTCATTCAGTAATGACGTTTGGCTTGCAGTATTTCTTACTAGAAGTCGATACCTTTCTTTGTTCCTCTTTATATAATGTGCCTTTATTATTTTGCTTGCTTTTAAGATTTTTCTGTTTATCATTGTTTTTCAGCAGTTTATGATGTGACTTGATGTGTAGTTTTCATTATGTTTGTATCACTAGGGCTTTCTTGAGTTTCTTGGATCTGTGAGTTTATAGTTTTCATTAAACTAGGAACATTTTGGCAGTTATTTCCTCAAAAGGACTTTCCTGTCTCCTCTCTACTTCAGGAGCCCCAATTTCACATATATTAGCCTGTTTGAAATTGTGTCACAACACTAATCCTCTGTTATTTTGTTTTTTTTAGTTTTTTTATCTCTTTAATTTTGGATCATTTCTTTTTCTATGTCTTCAAGTTCATTAGTCTTTTCTGCAGTGTCTTATCAAGTACTTTTTGGTTCAGAGATCTTATATTTCATCTCCATAAGTTTGATATGGATCTTTTAAATTATCTTCCATATCTTTCCTTGACATGCTGTGTTCTCTACTTGAGCAAATGAAGCATAATTACAGTAACACTAGAGTGCCATTATTTATAACTGAATTAAGTCATCTGTGTAATTTCAGATTGGTTTTGATTTATTGACTTTTCTCCTCATTGTAGGTTGTTTTTTCCATACTGGCATGCCAGTATGGAAATTTTTTAATTCGCTGTTAGGTATTGTAAATCTTACCTTGATGGGTGCTGGATGTGTTGTATTTTTAAAAAACATTCTTGGGCCCGGGCCCTATTCTTAGACATAGGTGAGTTATTTGAAGAGAATTTGATCTTTTCAGTGTTTGCTTTTAGGCTTTGTTAAGTGAGACTGGAGTGGCTTTAGCCTTATGGCTTATTCCCACCCCCTCCCCCAATACTGTGTAGTAATAATAATAGCCTTATAACTGCTCAAGGCCTCATGGATTATAAAGTTCTTCCACTCTGGCTGGTAATACCACCCTCCCAACTCCCCCACCCCACCCCGCAGAGTAATTTAATCAAATGCATATACTGATCAGTGCTCTGCTGAAGACACAAGTTGAAGCTTCTGCAGATCTCCGGAGCGCACTCTTGATGTAGCTTTCTCCTCTCCTTGTTTCTGCCCTATGAACTTTAGCTGCCTTCACTTCCCTGAACTCTCAACTCTGTCCCAACTCTGTCTCCTCAATTCAGTAGACTGCTGTCCTCTGTCTGGATTCTCCTCCCTGCACTGGAAACTCTTTCCCAGGCAGAAAGATTGGGCCAGTCATAGAGTTCACACTGTTTCATCTCTCTCAGAAACTAGTGTCCTACATTACCTATTGTTAATTGTCTGAAAAACCATTGTTTCATTAATTTTTTCCCTTGGATTAAGGCAGTAGGGTAAGTCTGCTCACTGTTACTCCATCTTGGCTTGAGTTTATGTTACTTATCCCATACTTTATTTATCCATCAGATTTTATTTTCAGCTGTTTTTGTTTTGTTCCATGATAGTTAATTACTGTTTTTTTAAGCATGTTTTTCCCCTTCTCATTTCTTCTCAGCCTTGCAATCCTCCTTTTCAACTTGTTCTATTCATTTTGAGCTCTCCTTTTTGCTTCAGGTGTACCAATTTTAGGGACTTGCCTCTTCTTACTGAGTTATGTTTTATTTCAGATTGGATTTTTCAAATGCCTTTTTTTTTTTGTCTGAGGGGGCATGTTTGCTTATTTTTATGTTTTGCTAAAGTGTGTTTGCATTGTTTCCATGACATTTATTTTTATCTTACTGAAGTTTAGTATAAGTGGTTCTTATCCTACCTTATATTGGTTACTGTAGTGTGTCTGGCTTCTACAATACTCCCTTCCTGTGGTATCTGATGGTATGGTGGAGCTCAGCATAGATTATGTTCAGTTCGTTTGAGGATACTTTCATTTTGCCTTTCTGAGATATTGTTAAATTCCGTTAGTAGTATTCACCTCTCCTGCTGAGAGAGATATTCTATTCCCCTAGGATATACTACTAGTTTAGTGTGGCGTTCTGTTAGACAACGCTAGCTAGCCCCACTTGTTCACTTATCTTGTTTTGCCTGATTCTAATAGAAAATTTTACTGTTATCACTACCACCAAGTCAGAAGAGGGAAAAGATAAGGATATCAATTAACTTCTTTTCCTCCTCTGGCGTATCTGAGAAATATCAGACTTTTGTGAATTCACCAGCATGATTTCTGGGGTTAAAAGGCAGGAGTTGGAGATCAGCTTGTAAGTATGAATATTCCATTCCTTTTCTCAGCTAAACTTTGGTTGCTGCTGCTGTTTTTTTTTCCCCTTTTGTTGTTTTAACTGAGTTTACTAATTTTGCTTGATATAAAGAGCAAGCACTTTTTGGTTTTACTTTCAGTTTTACCTAGAAGTTACTAAATTTTATAGTTTATAGATAATATATGTGAACCAAATCTCTTGGTAATTACATTAACTTCAATCCTTTCTTTTTTGAGTAGATAGAATGTAAATTTTCACTGTATCATTTTAAACTATACTGATTTTTTTTTTTTTTTTTTTTGTGGTATGCGGGCCTCCCTCTGCTGTGGCCTCTCCCGTTGCGGAGCACAGGCTCCGGACGCGCAGGCTCAGCGGCCATGGCTCACGGGCCCAGCCGCTCCGCGGCATGTGGGATCCTCCCAGACCGGGGCGCGAACCCGGTTCCCCTGCATCGGCAGGCGGACGCGCAACCACTGCGCCACCAGGGAAGCCCAACTATACTGATTTTTAATGTTCTTTTTCCAGATACCATGTTTGTGTGGCAGTGCCCCGTGTTTGCTGTGCCGATGCTGTCCTAGTGGAAACAACTCCACTGTAACTAGGTTGATCTATGCACTTTTTTTGCTTGTTGGAGTGTGTGTAGCTTGTGTAATGTTGATACCTGGAATGGAAGAACAACTAAATAAGGTTAGTTTTTTTTTTTTAATGATTAACTGAACTTTAGTATGTATGCGCATAAAACTGCTTCTTGTGTATTGGAAACAGAATACTGTAAAAAGAAAGAATACTTAATCCCAGTGTTAGTAGTTCATGATCATTTAGGAAAGACAGTGAAAGGCAGTTTATTAAAATTCTCTGATGGTAGGGCAGAGAATGTGTTAATATGAGGAAATCAGTAATTCTAACTAGGGAAATGTCAAAATCACTGTGGGTCTCATGGAAAAAGGAACATTCTAAGAATCAGTAAAGTTTTGTATGCAGAAATTGAAAAATAGGAAGCAGAATGAGGATAAAAGCTTTTTGAACTAAGTGTGTATGCCTTAGGAAGATTTATCTGATAATTAGGATAGAAGGCAGCAGTTAAGTATGGCGGCTGTTGGAATGGTGTAATCAAGAAGGGCATAGAGGGCCTGAAATAATTCTCTGAATGTAGAATTGACTGAATCTGGATTTAAATATTGGCAGTGATAGAATAATAAATAATAACCGGGTTCTGGTCCTAGATAACTTAGAGGAAGCTGTTGCTTCCTCTAAGGTGATTGAATTAAAACTTAATGATGGGAATTAGCCAGGTGGTGTGCTGCTCTCATTTAAGGGCATGGGATAATTAAGGGTGCTAGTGAGTACATGTTGCAAGTGAGTATGGGTAAGTACATATTGCCATAATTGTTAAGCTAAGTTGGGAAAGTAGGGTTCAAGTGAGACCAAGAAAGAGCTTATAGACTGTACAGGAGCTAGCAAAAAGGAAGTAGCACCTGCATTAACTTAAATATAATTTTAGGTTTTTGATTTTAAAGGCACACATTAACACTTGTATTTTGGCATATTGGTTTGCTTTAACGTTTCTAGAGGCAGTAATTCACTCTGATATATGTGAATAGCGTATTTACTCCCATTTATTTCACTTAAAAATATTTTTTAAATACTTTCTTGTACTCTTATTCCAGTGTGATTTTCTGAAATGGTCATCAATCTTTTTTAAGATTTTAAGTTAAAAAATAAAAATACAGCCAGCCATTTTGCAGTTAATCCAAATCCATCCATTATCAGAAATAGCACTTGTAGAATGAGGGACCAAAACTCAAAATGCTATATCATTGTTCTCTTTAGTATTTAGAAACTGATTTAGTTACTCTCTGATTCTTTACACTTTTATTGATTGTATTTTTCTCTTATACATGTGATTGAGTATATCCAAGTGGAATGCAAGTTTTAAAAAAAACTTAGAATAAGTCTGCAAGTTAAAATAAGCATCCACTTTAGGATTGACATTTGTAGCTTATCCGGTGCTCACATAAAGTAAAAAAAGAGTTACACTTCTGTCTTATGAAAATGTGTAGACTTATACCTTGATTACATTTCAGCATAAACTGTAAAGTGAACTTCAATTTTCTAAACCTTAAACTATTTGATTACACAGAAGTTTTTTTCTTGAAAAAATTCTCGATCACAAATTCTTGTTTTGTTTTCAGATTCCTGGATTTTGTGAGAATGAGAAAGGAGTGATCCCTTGTAATATTCTGGTTGGCTATAAAGCTGTATACCGTTTGTGCTTTGGCTTGGCTATGTTCTACCTTCTCCTATCTCTATTAATGATCAAAGTGAAGAGCAGCAGTGATCCTAGAGCTGCAGTACACAATGGGTAAGGTTTTTAATAAACTTCAATATAAAGTCTGGATAGTCTCTTCTCAGTAATTTTGAGTCTGTTCAAAGAAAGTTTAAAGTAAAATAAACTTGAACAACCTGCAGAATTATTTTATTCATGAATGACAAGGTAAGAAAATCCTCTTGTCTCTACTAGAGAATGTGTTGGAATTTGGAAATATAAATATTAAATAGTAGCCTTGGGTCATTTATTGGTATAGTCTCTTCATAATGTTTAATAAAGTTGACCCTTGTGAACAACGCAGGTTTGAACTGTGCAGGTCCACTTATACGCAGATTTTTTTCAACAGTAAATACTATAGTATACTACACAATCCATGTTTATCTCTAGTTGATTGAATTCACAGATGAGGAACCTCGGATACAGAGGGCCGACTATAAGTTATACATGGATTTTCAACCATGGAGAGAGTTGGCATCCCTAACTCCAGCATTGTTCAAGGGTCAACTGTATTTTCATCTTAAAAAGGAAGATTTATCATATCTGTGACTAATAATGAGGGGCTTATTCTTCCTTGTCCTCTTAGCTTTTTGTAGGCCAATCTCACTACATAAAACTAAACTCATTTCCTAAGACGTACAGTGCAGCCAAAATGAAAATCTTTATTCCTTTGAAACAAGGTGATGGATTGATTTTCTAAATGGTTATACTGAACAACCTAGAAACTTCAGGGTACCTTTTATCAGTCTCCCTTAATCTAGAGCACTACTTCTCACACTCAATTTTGAATGTTTTGAATTTTATCACTTCCCCCTCCATAAATTAAAAAATTGTTTTGGAATATTTGCTATTGCTTATCTATTAACATGCTACCAAAGACAGGAAGAATGAACAAGTGAAATATAAATATTAATGAAAAAAGATGTGCTGTGCCAGGTTGATTTTATTTTATTTTGTTCCCTGAGTCATTGGTTGTTTTTTTTTTTTTTTTTTTTTTTTTTTCCTTTTTGCAGTACGCGGGCCTCTCCCGTTGCGGAGCACAGGCTCCGAACACACAGGCCCAGCGGCCATGGCTCACGGGCCCAGCCGCTCTGTGGCATGTGGGATCTTCCCGGACCGGGGCACAAACCCGTGTCCCCTGCATTGGCAGGCGGACGCTCAACCACTGTGCCACCAGGGAAACCATGGTGGTTTTAATATTTTTTTTTTTGCACTCTTAAAACATCTTTACTAAATGTATTTTTAAACACTTCTCAAAATGCCTTACAGGATGGCTATCACAGTCATTTCATGAGATAACATTCTTCTCAAAGCATGCACTAAACACTCATGTCACTTAATGTTTTTTTTAAAATTGAGATATAACTGACATATAACATTGTGCTAGGTTTAAAGTGTACAAAGTGTTAATTTCATACTTTTATATATTACAATATGATTACCATCATAGTATTAGCTAACACCTCTATCACATCATGTAATTATTATTTCTTAGTTGTGACGAGAACAGTTAAGATCTAGTCTTTTAGAAGCTTTAAAGTACATTTTTTTTTCTTTTTCAGATTCCACATATTGGTAATATCATAAATGTTTGTTTTTCTTTGTCTGGCTTATCTCACTTAGCATAATGCCCTCAAGGTCCATCCATGTTGCAAATGACAGGATTTCCTTCTTTCTCATGGCTGAATAATATTCCATTGTGTATATATGCTACAGTTTCTTTATTCATCTGTTGACAGATACTTAGTGTTGTTTTTATATCTTGCCAATTATGAATAATTCTGCAATAAACATGGATGTGCAGATATCTTTTCAGTACCCTGTTTTCACTTCCTTTGGATATATATGTAGAAGTGGGATTGCTGGATTGTATGGTGGTTCCATTTTTATATTTTTTGAGGAACCTTCATACTGTTGTTTTCCATAGTGGCTGAACTAGTGTACATTCCCACTAACAGTGCATAAGGGTTCCCATTTCACCACATTCTCACCAACACTTGTTATTTCTTGTCATCATGATAGCCATTCTAATAGGTCTGAGGTGGTGATATCTCATAATGGTTTTGATTTACATTTCTCTGATGATTAGTGATGTTGAGCACCTTTTCATATGCCTGTTGGACATTTGTATGCCCTCTTTGGAAAAATATTTAGTTCCTCTGTCCATTTTTTAATTGGATTGTTTTTTTAATGAGTTGTATGAGTTCTTTATATATATTTGATATTAACCACTTTTTGATACCTGGTTTGCAAATATTTTCTCCTATTCTGTAGGTTGTCTTTTCATTTTGTTGATTGTTCCTCTTGCTTTGCAGAAGCTTGTTAGTTTGATGTAGTCCCACTTGTTTGATTTTACTTTTGTTGCTTGTACTTTTGCTGTCTCATCCAAAAACTCATTGCCAAGACCAATGTCATGGAGTTTCTTCCTTCCTTTCTTCTTCCCAGTATCAGCATCTTTCTAGTATTGATATCTTTTATGGTATCAGGTCTTAAATGTTTAAGTCTTTAATTCATTTTGAGTTAATTTTGTGAGTCTTGTAATAAAGGAGTCCATTTTCATTTTTCTGTGGTTACCCAGTTTTCCCAAGACTGTTGCGGAGACTGTCCTTTCCCCATTGAGTGTTCTTGACTCCCTTGTCAAATATTCGTTGATCCAAAATGGAAGGGTTTATTACTAAGCTCTCTCTATTCTATTCCATTGGTCTATGTGTCTACTTTTATGGTACTACTGTTTTAATTACTGTAGCTTTGTAGTATAGTTTGAAATCAGTAAGTGTGATATTTCCAGCTTTGTCCTTCTCATGACTGATTTGTCTATTTGGGGTCTTTTGTAGTTACATACAAATTTTAGGATTGCTTTTTCTATATTTTTGTAAGTTGCATTGAAATTTTTATAGGGAGCACTTTGAATCTATAGGTGGCTTTGGGTAGTATGGACATTTTAACTATTTTTCAGATCCACAAACACGAGTTATCTTTCCATTTGTTTGTATTAAAAATATAAATGAATAATTTTCATGTGTTTTCAGTTTTTTTTTTTTTTAAATTCATCTAGCCACTGTGCCTTTTGGTTGGTGAATTCATTACATTTACATTTAGCATAATTATTGATATGAAGGACTTACTAATGTCATCTTATTCATTGCTGTCTGGCTGTTTCATATTTCCATAATTTCTTTTTTCTTTGTTAATGCCTATGTAAATTGGTGATTTTCTTTGTAAATTGGTGGTATGGTCTGCTTCCCTATTTTCTGTAAATCTACTTTAGGTTTTTGCTTTGTGGTTACCATGAGGCTTACATAAAACATCTTATAGATAAAACAGCCCATTTTAAGCTGATAGCAACTTCAGTTGCATACAAAAGCCCTACCCATTTACTCTTATTTTTTCAATATCACAGTTTATCTCTTTTTATATTGTATATCCATTAACCAATTATAATAGCTATTGTTTTTTAATACTCTTTTTTTTTTTTTTTTTTTTTTGTGGTACACGGGCCTCTCACTGTTGTGGCCTCTCCCGTTGCGGAGCACAGGCTCCAGACGCGCAGGCCCAGCGGCCATGGCTCACGGGCCAAGCCGCTCTGTGGCATGTGGGATCTTCCTGGACCGGGGCACGAACCTGTGTCCCCTGCATCGGCAGGCGGACTCTCAATCAGTGTGCCACCAGGGAAGCCCTTTAATACTCTTTTTAATCTTTAATCTTTATACTACAGTTACATAGTTGACACACCATCCTATTAAAGAATGAGATTTTTCTAAATCTGTGTATTTCCATTTACCAGTGTCTTGTATACTTTTGTATGTTTCCGCGTCACTAGTTTAGTGTCTTTTCGTTTCAGCTTGAAGAATTCCTTTCACCATTTTTTACAAGACAGGTTTAGTGGTGGTGAATTCCTTGGATTTTGACTGGGAAAATCTTTATTTCTCCTTCGTATCTGAAGGATAACTTTGCTGGACAGAGTAATCTTGGCTGGCATTTTTTTTCCTTTCAACACTTTGAGTATGTCACTTAAAGTCATTCTACTCCTCTCTCTTGGCCTATAGGGTTTTCTACTGAGAAATCCACTGAGAGCCTGATGGAAATGACTTTGTAGATTACAATCTTTTTTCATCTAGCTGCTTTTAGGATTTTCTCTTTTTCTTTGATTTTTGACAGTTTTCATTATATAATATGGCTGAAAAGGTTTGTTTGCATTGAGCTGTGTGATCTATTAGCTTTGTGAACTTGGATGTCCAGATTTAGGAAGTTCTCAGCTATTATTTCTTTAAATAAACTTTCTGCCCCATTCTTCCTCTCTTCTCCTTCTAGAACCCAATCATTCATTCTAATATTTGAATTCTATAGATTTCTGAGGCTTTCTTCCCTCTTTTTCATTTTTTTTTCTCTGTTCACCCCTGATTGGGTTATATCAAAATTCCTGTCTGCTTTTTCTGTCTTCCATTTGATCTGCCCTTCTGCAGATCTCTATTGTATTTTTCATGTCTTTTGTTGAATTCTTCAGCTCCAGGGTATGTTTGGTTCTTTTTTATGATTTCTGTCTCTTTGTTAAAAGAACTTCTCATTTTATTCCTATATTTTTTTCCTGGTTTTTGTTGAATTATCTTTGTATTTTCTTATATAGCTCATTGAGTTTTCTCAAAACCGCTGTTTTGAATTCTTTATCTGCTAGACTGTGAGATTTTATGCCTTTGTGCTCAATTATTGCAGGATTATTGTTATCTTTTGGTGGTGAAATGTTTTCTTGATTCTTCATGTTCCTTGTAGTTTTGCATTGCTGCTTTCGAAGTAGCAGATGCCTCAAATCTCTACTAGTTGTCTTCAGATAAGGTTATTGATCCTGTTATATCTAGGGTTCTCTCTGACTCTGAACACTTGCTTCTCATTTCTTGCTCCTTTCTGTGGCAGAATTCTGAAGCTTTTATGTCTTCTCTGGTTCTCTCAACTCATCTGGCTAGTTAGTGGAAATCTGTTTTCCAGGCATTTATTGTGTGTTTTCAAAACTATTCATTTGTACAGTGTACCTTATTTACACTTTCATGTACACCAATTATAATAGCTATTGGTGTATATGTAAAATAAACCTGTGAAATGAAACTAATAGTCTCATATTATCATAATGAATTAAAACTGTCCTAAAATAGTTTACATGATATTCTTCACTTCTCGTTTTCAGGATATCCTCAGAAAGAATAGTCACATAAAATGTATCTATTAAGAATAGCTCTTCAAAGATTTCATATGTGAAACTACTTGTTCAATGAATATTTATTAATAAAAAATTATATCTTTTTGTTTTAGATTCTGGTTCTTTAAATTTGCTGCAGCAGTTGCAATTATTATTGGGGCCTTCTTCATTCCAGAAGGAACTTTTACAACTGGTAAGAAATCTTTTTTTTTCCTTTAACTGTGTGATGTTGATATTTTATAAGGAAATTGAAATAATTGTTGCCTGGAACTGCAACTATTTGTTTTGTTTTTTCCTTTTCTTCTCCCTGCTGGTTGGCAAAATCAAGGCATTTATGTAAAATTTTATTTTTCCTTTTGTGTATTGATTGTGAAAATGAAATAATGAAAAGTGAACCAGTCACTCATTTATGGTTTTTTGCTTTTTTATTTTCTTTCAGTGTGGTTTTACGTAGGCATGGCAGGTGCCTTTTGCTTCATTCTAATACAGCTAGTCTTACTCATTGATTTTGCCCATTCGTGGAATGAATCATGGGTTGAAAAAATGGAAGAAGGGAACTCAAGATGTTGGTACGCAGGTAAGCTTTTTGTCTTACAGAACATCTTCAAGATAGTTGAACTTTGAAAGTGAGAACAGATACATAGACTATGGGAAAATCACGATTTTTGTGGTATAATTTTCTGTGGGGAGGTTTTTAGCTTAAGTTTGTGAGTGGCATCTTATCACATTATATCAGCAACTTTACTTGTAGAGAGAGTTTTTGGCATGTCAACTAGGAACATACCCAAGAACCAGGAAATAATCCAGAAGACCATGAATGGCTAAAATAGAAGTTCCAAAGCCTATTGCTGAATGCATGTATATTTTACAGCCTAATTTCCTTGGAAGCCTACAGAAGGTTAAAAGTAAAATATTAAAGGGACGAGGACTGCTAGAAATAGATGAACAAACAGTGGTACAATTCTTAAACATCAGCAAGCAGGAAAAATAAAAAAGCAACTCTGAAACATTTTGCGTAAGGGCAAAGAATGCCCTTATGTGTAACTAACACCTAAGGGAATTTTTACAGTAGTGTATTTAATGTTTATTTATAATGATGAGCTTGAATCCTGTGGTTATACTCTAAAACAGGGATCAAAATTCAGATGCTTACAACAGGTAACAAAAATGAGGGAGGAGAACCAGGTTTAAGTGCATTTTCAATCCTTTTGCAAATAGAAGGGACTGTGACGAATTGGAGAGTGTAAAGGCCTTTGTCTAAAATGCATATAGCTACTGCTCAGTTCCATCTAGTAGTTGCCTTGTGGAAATGTGAACCCAGTGTTGCTTAATTTTTCTGATTTTTCCAAAAGAAGCCATAAATCTGGATTTTTATGTGAAATGATCTGTCAGCTAAAAAAAAACAATTTAAAAAAAAAATCAGAGTGAAAGCTAAATCCAGCATGTCTGCTAGCTTCATATTTTCTCTCATACAACTAGTTTGTGGTATTCGATCTCAGTGGTTAAAATAAAGGGTTTGGTATTCAAAGAAATGAGCTTTGGTCATTAGGAAAATTTACTTATATCGAATATCTCATTTTTTAATGTTAAATCTATTGTAAGAGTTTCTGCTTTGTTCCCTACTATATCCCTAGGGCCTTTGTAGGTATTCGGTAAATATTTGTTTGACGGATCCCCTGTCAGTGAGGCACATCGACATAAATACATGTATATTAAGCATACATTAGCACAGAAACTAAAACGTGTGTGTGTGATAGAAGAAACTTAGGTTGTCTTATTAAATAATAATGACTTACTCTTGAATAATTTTTTTTTTTTAATTTTAGTTGATGAGGAAAAGCATTGTTTTGCAGGCTTAGCATTAACAAAATAATTTTCTTAATGCCCTTGTTTACAACTGAATAATTATCATTCTTTAAAAACCTTAATATTCCCCTCCTAGTTATTTTTCTGTATTTTCAAAATAATGGCTAATGCATCTGAATGTGTTTTGGAAACTCTCTGTAAATATTACTATAAATGAAGATCATGTTAGTATGTTATTGTCCTTGAAAACACATCATCATAATGAGCTATATGTAAAGACTATAAAATTCTTAGTGTGATAAAGCTCAGAATATCTTTACCTGCTTATATAGCCTGTGTAATGCTGACACAATGTTAGTTGCTTAAAGTAATATTTTTGAATAAAATAAGATTGCTTGTAAAATGAGCCATATGCCTAATTCCTAATATTAGTGATAAAATCTAATTGTCCCATGTATTTCTTTCACAGCTTTGTTATCAGCTACAGCTCTGAATTATCTGCTGTCTTTAGTTGCTATCGTCCTATTTTTTGTTTACTATACTCATCCAGCCAGTTGTGCAGAAAATAAAGCGTTCATCAGTGTCAACATGCTCCTCTGCCTTGGTGCTTCTATAATGTCTATACTGCCAAAAATCCAAGTAAGCTTGGATTAGTTCATTAATGTTTATGAAGCTTCTATTTTTTAAGTTTTCCTAAATCTTGAATGATAACAATATTTTTCTGTTTTGCTTATTTGTTTGTAGGAATCACAACCAAGATCTGGTTTGTTACAGTCTTCAGTAATTACAGTCTACACAATGTATTTGACATGGTCTGCCATGACTAATGAACCAGGTATGTTCGTTCGCTTGGATTTGTTTCTTTTTAATGAATCCTACAGCTTTTCTTTTTTCAAAGATGGTCATTTTGTAAAATTAAGCTCACAGAGAAATGAGAATGGGAATAATACTATTTTCGTCTTTGATGTATTGCTATATTTTTTCACTTAGTTTCTTCTTTCACTACCCAAACTGTAAGAAATTATATGAAAATTATAAGAAATATACCTAATTTGTACAGTGCATATGATAGTATATGTAGAAAGAAACAAGAGCTGTTAAAATGTTTGTTGATTCTACTGTAAATAGTGTAGTTTTTTTCCACTTATTATTTTTTGTCTGTGATTACCTTAAAAGTGAATGTAATTGGTCTTTGTAATCTTTTTATAGGCCAGTTTTATTGCATTCTGTGGGAGTAGAAGCCCGTATATGTCATTTGTGGTGGAACAAATTAGAAATTAATAATTACAGTTGACCCTTGAACAACAGAGTTTTGAACTGCACAGGTCCACTTATCCATGGATTTTTTTCAAATATATGTACTGCATTACTACACAATTTGCAGATATGAATGGCTGAATATGGAGGCCAGCCATAAAATTATATGCATATTTTCGACTGGGTGAGGGGGTTGGTGCCCCTGATCCACTCGTTCAAGAGTCAACTGTACTATTTTTTGAAAAGGAAAAAAATGGTCTCTCTTCCTCAGAATAAAGAAAAATTATAAAATGTTTTCTGAATCTTCTATTTCATTGAGTTTATAAATTTCATAGGTGCTTTATCACTAGTTGGAGAAAATGTTTTTGTTTTTGTTTATTTAGTATACTAGAGAAAGATTCCTTATATTTGTCCAGGTGTCTAGAAAAAAACTAATAGTAATTTGCTTTAGGGTTTATCCTTATATGAATGGCTTAAAGATAAAAGTCATTTTTCATTGATAAAGATGGCAATTGACATATCTGGCTTTGTGGGAGGAAAACATATATGGGACACTTAAGTGGATACCAACCCCATTTAAATTATTTATGGGAGTCAAGAAGCTGAATAAGCATTAGGTCATTATGCCTTGTTTGCTCATTTCCACAAACTATTTGCTAAAATTCTAGTAACTGATTTTATGTATAAACTATATAACAATGTAGTTTGGCAAATTGATAATAACAGTAGTCATTTTATGAAGTTTATCTCACAGTTTGTAATAGAAAAGCCAGTGCATTTTAGTTTAGAATATCTGAATTTTATTCTTAACTCTATTTGAGCTTTACTATGCTTTAGATAGGTCATCTAAATTTCACCAGTTTCCTGATCAACAAAAAGCTTAATGTCTCAGCTCTTGCATGAGGTTGAAAATGAAATTGTTTTCCAAGCATGTCTCTAAAATTAGCACTATAAAATTTTTATAAAATGGTCTCTATAAATACAAGTTGTCTTATTTTTTTGTTATCTTTTTGCCTTTTTCTAACAAAATGTTTTGAATTTGCAGGAGTATAAGAGTTAAAAAGAACTACATTGTGCTCTGAAAAAAATTTTATACTATTCTGACATTTTAATTTGACCTTAATTTACATTATAGAAACAGAGTGCAACCCAAGTCTACTGAGCATAATTGGATATAATACAACAAGCACTGTCCCAAAGGAGGGGCAGTCTGTACAGTGGTGGCATGCTCAAGGAATTATTGGACTAATCCTCTTTTTACTGTGTGTGTTTTATTCAAGGTAAGAAAAATTATGGATTTTCATTTTTTAAAAAGAAGTCCAACTATTATTCACATATGAATCTTTAAATTCCCCTTTTTTTTCCTTCTCTCTTTCTAAACTGTCTTCCATGCAGCATCCGTACTTCAAACAATAGTCAGGTTAATAAACTGACTCTAACAAGTGATGAATCAACATTAATAGAAGATGGTGGAGCCAGAAGTGACGGATCACTGGAGGATAGAGATGATGTTCACAGAGCTGTAGATAATGAAAGGGATGGTGTCACTTACAGTTACTCCTTCTTTCACTTTATGCTTTTCCTGGCTTCGCCTTATATCATGATGACCCTTACCAACTGGTACAGGTACTTATATTTTATGAAAACTTTGCATGTGGAAACTGATGGCTTTTTTGTGATTCGGTTGTTAAATGTGGTATGGAGTACTTTTTAATCCTCCAGTATATTTCAAAATTTACAACTAAATGAATAGTGAGATCAGTTTCAGAAATGCAGGTTTTATTTCCTTGCTTCAGCAATAACAATCATTGAAATATTTCCAAATCTTGAAGAGACTGAAATAAAGTTTCATAAAACTAACACAGTGCTTAGGGAAATACACGTTGACAGTTGATCAAACACAATGCTTGCTTTTCTTTTTAATACTGACTAACCAGTTCCCAACATAGTGCAATAAAAAGATACCTTTCTTCTGTTTTGTTCAAACTTTGTCATTAAAATCTTTGAAGATTTCAAAATTGAGGTGCAAATACATTAACATAGATGGATTCTTAGAATTCTTCAAAACTAATTTTTGGTTTTTTATCACTTCAAAACTAATAAATTTTTTCTGTTAGTTGGAAGATAGCAGTTTATATTTTGTTATTAAATATTCTAATTTTGTCCAAAGGATTACTGAAAGATTTAAGATTCAAGTTGAACTATATGGTTAGGGCAGTTCTATTTTTAATAATTTTTAATGCACAATATCCTTAACAGTTTGTAAGAGGGCTTTGAATACCAGGAAAAGATGTAGAGAAAAGATTATTCTTTGCTTTATTTCTTTGAGAGCAGCCTCTACCAGCATTTATTATTGAAAAATACATATATTTAAAAATTCCTACACTGCAGCTTCTTAAGGTATAAGAAGCCAAATAGTTCTCAGTAATTCACAGCATTGGCTGTCAGGTTAATAGTAAATGTTAAGATTAGATGAAAAATATTTTTGGTATGTTTCATCAACATAGAAGTCAGCTAACTTTGGGATGTATTTCCTTCCCAGTTTCTTAAATCTGAGAAAGTGGAGGGGGTTCCCATATACACTCTGAACAGATTATATTCTTTATACAGTTTAGAATTGGTAAGTCTTTATGTTACAATTTCTTATTTATCTAGAGGTCACACTCCATTTCTCTATCTCGTAATTAGTGAGCCAGAAAAATATAAAGATTCTCTCTATTATCTAAAAGAGCTATTTCAGAGGCCCATCTCCTCTACTCCTTTAAAGGAAATTGATTTCTTTTTACCTTCACATTAGCTATCAAAGTGGTGTGGAAAAGCAAGGCAACAGATAATTAGTCCAGCAACTATATATCTGTTATCACAAATTATATACAAAGAATATTTCTGTAGTAGTGAAGCCTGATGGCTTGATGACCGATAATCCAACCTCTCTCCCCTTTAATTTTAGGTATGAGCCTTCTCGTGAGATGAAAAGTCAGTGGACGGCTGTCTGGGTGAAAATCTCTTCTAGTTGGATTGGCATTGTGCTATATGTTTGGACACTGGTGGCACCACTTGTTCTTACAAATCGTGATTTTGACTGAATGGGACTTCTGGCATGAAAGTCTCACTTTGATCATCACTTATTTGAAGTTAACAGTATTCCCAACTTTTGTAAAGTTGCGTATGTGTGTGCTTCCCATGTAACTTCTCCAGTGTTCTGGCATGAATTAGATTTTACCGCTTGTCATTTTATTCATTATAGTCTTGCCAAGCACATTGATAGGCTTTAGAGTGAAGCAGAGTTTTGAGTATGTTGGTGGTGGTAAGTTAGGAGAAGTGGACATTGTTAGGTTTATCCTTTGCTCAGTACCTGTGAAAAGAATAAAAACAAAACTGCTTGACAGTTTGATTTTTAAATTGTGTTAGAACTTAAGCTGTTTTAGAAAAACACGAAAAGAAATGTATGGCTGCCTTCTGAAATATTTGATGCCTTGCCCTACGGGATACTGCAAAGAACATGGCTATCCTAAAATTGTATAAACAAGTCAGTTAAATGCCAGTTTTCTAAAAAATCTTTTCAGATTTTTCCCTTGATATGAAGAGAAGGAACTTACACAGGTATGGAGTGTTTGATTGACAACAGTGTAGCTTATGGTGGAGACTGAGACATAGAGCTTTCAAAGAAAGATTGCTGGTGCTGGGTACTAAATTGAATACCCAAGTTGGTTTGTAATGATTCCTGGGTAGGGATGGCCTTCCATACTTACATAGTGAACTTTGTTTTGGTCATTATAAACATGCAGATGTGTTAAAATGTGTTCAGTGGAGTGGTTAGGAACTCTGAAGGATTTAGACAAAGGTCTTGAAAGGATAATCATGGGTTAGAAGGAGGTTGAAAATCACTTGGAAATTTCGTTTTGAAAATCAGAGTTGATAAACTTTTGACAGGAAGAAACTGCAAAATAGGCTTCAGTAGACAAAGTCTCATTTAGTTTTCTCATTTAAAAAATGAAGAAACTGAAGCATAGGCTTAAACACAGCTAATCAGTGGCAAAGCTGGGAAATCCCAAGTCTGTCAAAACAACTGGCATTCAAAAATAATTACTATTCAAATATATGCATAATAGATTTTACACCTTGTGAGTGGTGGATAATTTATGTGATGTGAGTTGCTGGTGTCCAGCATGCCTTCTACACACAGATAGGCCAGGAGAATGATGGACTGCTGTAAACTCCTGCTTATGGTATACTATACAGTTCAAAAGATGCTTTTGTATTTGCTGCCATCCAATTGAAATATATAGGTTATTATAATCTTCAACCTGAAAATCAAGCAGTATCAGTGTTAACTTAGGTAGAAACTCTTAGTTACTTTTGTCATTAGTGTCTTAATGAATCTTAAAATCTACATTTGCTTAAGATATTTATTAATGTGAATGAAGTATAACAATTTAATTTCCCACCTGTGTTGATATTGTGTTCATGATTTCAAATAGCTGTGTTCTATCTTTAAATAAATGAATTCAGAGAAAGTGTGTGGTGTATTAATTCTTTAGCAGTTCGAATTTAGGTGGTATAATATTCAGATCTACTTTCTTCCTGTGTATTAAAGAACGTGACACTAAGGGTTAACTGACCATTTTCTATACTGAAAAACTGAATTGTTTTTAAGGTGGTATTTACCCTTTTGGTCCTCTGTAAGATCCTGAGTGGATCTCAAACGTAATTCAAATGGTGTTCTCCTAAAGAACTTTCAGGAGGGAGACCAGTTAAGTTTGGAGAATATTTTTAATTCATTTGATTGACAGATATTTTACACTTGCTGTGTCCTCCAGGCATTTTTTTCCCTGAGTGGCCAGCTGATGCTTCTTTCTCTGACAAGATAGATAGTATTAAAAAATAATAATAATAAAATGCTCTATTCCATAACAAGGAAATATCAGGAAGAGAAATTAAAAAAACAATCCCATTTACCTTCGCATCAAAAAGAATAAAATACCTAGAAATAAACCTACTTAAGGAGGCAAAAGACCTGTACTCTGAAAACTTAAGATGCAGATGAGGGAAACTGAAGACAACACAAACAGATGGAAAGATATACCATGTTCTTGGCTTGGAAGAATCAGTATTAAAATGACCATACTACCCACAGCAACCTACAGATTCAATGCAATCCCTATCAAATTGCCAATGGCATTCTTCACAGAACTGGAACAAAAAATTTTTAATTTGTATGGAAACACAAAAAGCCCCGAATAGCCAAAACAATCTTGAAAAAGAAAACTGGAGCTGGAGGAATCACTTCCCTGATTTCAGACTATACTACAAAGCTACAGTAATCAAAGCAGTATGGCACTGGGACAAAAAGACACATAGATCAATGGAACAGGATAGAAAGCCTGGAAATAAACCCACACGCTTGTGGACAATCTATGACAAATGCAAGAATATACAATGGAGAAAAAGTCTCTTCATTAAGTGTTGCTGGGAAAACTGGACAGCTACATGTAAAAGAAAGAAATTAGAACATTGTTTAATACCACATACAACAATAAAATGGATTAAAGACCTAATGTAAGACCGGATACTATAAAACTCCTAGAGGAAAACATAGGCAAAACACTGACATAAGTTGCACTTTTTTAGGCCCGTCTCCTAGAGTAATGGAAATAAAAGTAAACAAATGTGACCTAATTTAACTTAAAAGCTTTTGTGCAGCAAAGGAAACCATAAAAGACAAACTGCAGAATGGGAAAAACTATGTGCAAATGATGCTACTGACATGGGATTAATTTCCAAAATATACAAACAGCTCATACAGCTTAATATTAAAAAAAAACCCAATCAAAAGGGCAGAAGACCTAAATAGACAACTTGTCACTATTTGGCCATTGTTACACCCTTTTTAGTACTGTCCCAGAGAGACAGACCAATAGGGTATGTGTTTGTATGTGTGTGTACAAATTACAGAGGCTGACAAGTCCAAAATAGGGCTGCTTGGGTTGGTTTTGAGACTGCACAAGAGGTATTACAGAAGCTTTGGGCTCAATCTAGTAAGTAAGTCAAGGTTAATATCAGCAGTGAAAAATCAGGTTGATAGCATTTACCTTTTATATGTTGAAAGTGGCACTTCACTTCTATGATCTTTCCCAAAACCCATAATCCCAGTCTAATGGGAAGAAACATCAGGTAACCCCAAATTGAGGGGCACTACGAAATATGCCAGTACACCTCAAAATTGTCAAGGTCTAGCTTATTGTAGTTTGTTTGAAACCAATTCCCTGAAATTTGACTTGCTTTATGGCCTAATATGCAACTGATTCTCAAAACATTTCATGTATGCTTGATATTTCAATTACGCTCTAATTCTCAAATGTAGCATTTTATGTATGTTCATCATGTGTCATTTTCCCAGTCTGTGGACCTTTTGTTCTTACACTTCAGCCTCTAAGTTCCTGAGTATATACCATCCCTATGAAACACACAGTGACACACCCTAAAAGAACACTTAGCTCTAAGTCACAGGCTCTCCTATGGGCCTACTTGTATCCCACTGAGGCAAAAGAAGCTTGTAGGTGGGATGAAGATGAGGGGTACCCTCTAGAGTATTCATACTATGCTATTTGTTTTCCAAACAGCACACAGACACTCTGCAGTAAACACAAGTTAGGTTGCTTTTAAAGGAATCAGTTTCCAGATGATCTTCAATTTCCATGCGTACATTTTCCTAAAGTTGATGTGCCTGAAAAGATGCCTCAGGACAAGGCATCATCCCTCTTAACAATTACTCCTTTCACATTTGACAAAACAAAGGATATATAATACCTCTTAATTCATTCTGAATCTTAACACCAAGGCACTTTGATAAAACCGCTAAACACAGAAGTAGAGACAATTTTAAATATTGGTAAGAGAACGACACTGGTTTAAAAAATCCTTAGGTGATTTTTATTTCTTTTCTTTCAATGAAATTGAATCAGGATGATCTAATGAAATTACCAGCTAATAAATTTTAAAATACTTAGTGAATTCTGAAGGACTTCAAATAATTGAGTGACATTGCTGTAACAAAATCCCTTCTATTCTTTTTTGTATTATAAAAGTTTCTTAGGACTTCATAGAAACAAAAAAAATTGATGCTCTTATTATATTGATATAAACTTACCCCCAGATAATAAAACATTTGGGGAAAAAAAAATCCCTGAGATCTGTTCACCCCACAAAAAGATGTATTTCTGGTAAAATTGTACTTCGTATGTTTAACAGTTCATCAAAATTTAGACTATATTAGCGAACACTAAAATCTCTAACAGATCAGTCCCCCAAAATTCAGAGACGGAATATAATGAAGGTTTGTCGCCCCCCGGCCCCACCTGAAGTCTAAATGAATATCCAGGATTGATGGGTGGCTCTCCTCTAAGCGGCGATTCAGGAAGCCAGGTTTCTTCCTTCTCGTGTGTATACTCGGAAGCCACATACTCCTCTGCATCAAGCTAGTAGATGGGTAAAAGGTGAGGAGGGTTGCATGGGGGAGATGTTCACAGACCAGACCTGCAAGTTCTGAACATCACTTTTCCTGATTTATTAGAATTCAATTACATAGCTACCCTGTTTACAAAGGTGGAAATAATCTAACTGCATGATAGGATATAGTTCAGCAATCAGTTAACAGTCTCTGCCACATAACGTTTATACTGTTTTGATCAACTGTGTATTTATAACTGGAGACAAACTTTAATGCTTAGAATCTTAAGGTTACAGGACGCAATTTCAAATTTAGTTGCAGAGAAGTGCAACAATTATCTTCAATGTATGACTGTCACGCATAATAAAAGTAGGATAAAATTCTTTGGAGGAAGTGGAATGGATGATGAAGAACATCAAATCACTATGGTATTTAGATTCTTTCAGATACATTTAAAAGCACATAACAACTATTTTTTAAAATGGCAGTATTTAACACTATCCTAAATTCTTCCCGAATACTTAAGATGAAAAAATTTAAATGTCACCTTAAAAAGTACTAGGAGGTATAAGGTTTTCAAAATTACTTTTTAAATACTTCTAGAGTTATCCCCAAAGGAGAAGAAACCTAATCATATCCCACAGTGAGGAAGGGAAGTGAAAAAGCCTCTGAAGCTCTCTTCTCCTCAGTCTCTAAGCTCTTCGCACCTTAACAATCTCTAAGAAAGTGACCTCTAAAGCTTACGCAGAAAACTGTTCTGGGTTCTTAAATTAGTTCACCAAGATCCCATTGTCAGAGCCAAGTATTTTAGGATCTGCTAAGGAAGGGTTTCTTATCCCTCTGTGCTACGCTTTATTTGAAATTTTACATCACAGTAAGAGAAGTTCCAAGATACTGAGACTATAACCAACAGGAAGGCCATCTTTGCAATTCCTCATCAAACAGCCCTATAAAATATTCAGATACGAGCTCACTGCTTTCAGTCCCCTGCTTGAAGGTACAATTCTTCAAGTGATAGTGCCCTGGCCTTGCATTAAGTCTCTCTAATTCTTCTGAGCAAGTGTTCCAAAGCAAAGAAGTCACTTAACTGTTTCTCTTATCTTCTCTCAGGGCAAAAATTATAGGCCCTTGGCATCCAGTGATAATGTTCTTACCTAATTTGGGACAATTGGAAGCATACTTTTCTCAGTTCTTTATTAGCAACACAGAAAGCAAGCCAGCATAATTTTTAAATTTGGAGGCATTATATTTCTTCCTTGTTGCAATACAGAGTCTATCTTCTGAGATGAGGCACAGAGATCTTGGTATGACTCATTAAGAATAATGGGGCTTCCCTGGTGGCGCAGTGGTTGAGAATCCGCCTGTGGATGCAGGGGACATGGGTTCGTGCCCCGGTCCGGGAAGATCCCACATGCCGCGGAGCGGCTGGGCCCATGA
>NC_041223.1:39963043-40022849 GCF_002837175.3 Physeter macrocephalus
GCCCATGAGCCATGGCCACTGAGCCTGTGTGTCCAGAGCCTGTGCTCCGCAACGGGAGAGGCCACAATAGTGAGAGGCCCGCGTAGCGCAAAAAAAAAAAAAAAAAAAAAAAAAAAAAAGAATGGACAACAGACAAAGTTTACAGTTTAAGTCTGTCTACTTCCTATGAAAAGGAAAAACTATCACATGGATGTCACCTCCAAAGAAGACACATAACAGATACTAGTACGCAACATTCATTATATTTATTTTACTAAATAGTATGCTTCAAAAAAACACAAACAAACCGGAAAACTTTTACTTAAAACTAGTCCAGCGAGGTGGATGGGCTGACGGCACCCACCCCCCTTCTATGTACACGGAGCTGCGACTGCATCAGACAGCAAGCACTCAAGTACACGTTGCCCTTCCTGTCAGACATGAATGAGCTTCTCTGAACCAAGAGAGACAAATGAAGTTTTACAAGATACAGGCACTTTATGTTCCCAGTTTTATAAAGAAGCCAAGTGAAAAATACTTAATAAAAGCAACTGGAACAGAGAAAGCTTTAGGAGTTCTACCAGTAGTTATAGTGACTTACACTCAATGCAAACAAGACAGCATCAACAAGTAAAACAAACAAACAAAAAGTTTAACTGGGTTAATGAACATACATGTAAAAAACAAATCCAATTTGCTGTAATTGGAGAAAAATGGCCATTTGAATCCAACTTAAAGATATGCCAATACTGTGATTTAACGCATCAAATCTTATGTACCTACGTAGCTGAGTAACATCTGAAAGCTTTGCAAGAGTGTGTGGTTAGTGAGAAAAGCAAAAGGTGCTTTTGATTCCACAGTATCTGATTAAACGAAACAAAGCAATTTACAAAAAAAAGTACCAAATGATACTTTAAAATAAATAGTTCATCATTTTGATGAATATATACACGTAGAGTCCACTTCTTGGGGATTTAGCTATCTAAAAGTGGCATATCACTATCCAGAGGTGCAGGAGCAAGTTCACATAAATAAAACAGTGTGGCTTCACTAGCTTCAGCTTCAGTCAATGGCTCCAGACGAACAAGCTTACTCTGGGTTGGTTCTGGGTCCAAGCTGCTGTCCAGAAGCTCATCAACTTCTATGGGTTTATCTACAGAGGACATAACTTCTGATGATGCTGTACTCCCCTGTTCAACAGTAGAAGCAGGGTTCCCATCGAGGAATGCAAGAAGTGGAAAGGCAGTGTACTGTATAAGTTGCTTATCTATAACAAAGATAAGAAGACTGATCTTTTATCACCAGCATATATAGAGTTCAAGTTATATGGTGGAAAAAACAGAAGCAGATGTGCATATGTGCAATCATTACCCTTATATAGCCAAACAAGAAATATCACACTTCGTGTCAGTAAATTTAAAAATGTACAAGTCAGGGCTTCCCTGGTGGCGCAGTGGTTGCGCGTCCGCCTGCCGATGCAGGGGAACCGGGTTCGCGCCCCGGTCTGGGAGGATCCCACATGCCGCGCAGCGGCTGGGCCCGTGGGCCATGGCCGCTGAGCCTGCGCGTCCGGAGCCTGTGCTCCGCAACGGGAGAGGCCGCAGCAGAGGAAGGCCCGCATACCAAAAAATAAAAAATAAAAAAAATAAAATAAAATAAAATAAAAATAAAAATGTACAAGTCAGAAAATGTATACTTTTATTCAATAATTAAGAACTGAGGGTTCTTTCAGTTCTCCTGAAGTTAAATAGGGGGGAAAAATGACAATCTTTAAGAACTATTACCACACCAATTCAATTTCCTTTATATGCTGGAACCTTGATACGTTATGCATAGAACTGAGACTAATAATACAAATCTGTGTTCAATTGTTAAGCATGGCAAAACCTTCCTTGGCCCCCAGTTTCTACATAGAAATCTTTATTTAAAAAAACTAATACTCCATTTATACCTACCTGTTTTGGGTTTAGATTTTCTTCCCTCTTCTGAAACTGGCTGAACTACATTGCTCTTGGTTTCTAATCCTTTATTCTCGGACTAAAAGAGAAAAAATAATATAAAAATACTTGTCTCATATTTTATATGTTCCTGAAAAATAGCAAAAAATTAAAAACTGGTAGAGTATAAGAATATTGGTATGTTCTCTGAAATACATGGGAAAGGGGAGCATCAGGAAAGATGAACTAGGGAGAGAAAGAGATTTGAGTAGAGGTAATGAAACTGGCTAAGAAAACTGCTGTCATCAGGTGGATGAAACAAAGAACGTGAACTAGGATGACACTAAATACAAAAAGGAGGGAGCATTTCAATAGTAGAACAGACAGAATTTGACAAGAGTAGAAGATGGTAATGAATCAAAGATGGCTAGTTTCTAATTGCTAATGAAGATAATTCTTTAAACAATTAAATTCATTTTAAACAGCTTTGATTTAAAACATATTACACATTTCTTTTCACTCACAAACAGAATATTTAGCATAAGTGAACATGTTTACAGTAGCTCAGGATAACATCCTTCAAACTATTTATCCCTATATTTGGAAGCCTCAAAGTTGAGGTGGTGTTTCTTCATTTCCTTTTTTGGCTCTTTCAATTCTTTTCTGTCATTTAAATTGCTTCTTTCAACCACTGTCTTCTCTCCTTACATCTGATTGTAAGGGGATTAATCTTTAAATGTTAAGTTCTTCAGTGCTCTTTTCAACGATGTTCAAACTGAGGTGCTGAGGTTCACAATTTTTCCTGAATAGCTGTAAGTCCCAGATAGCTGCATGCTTGTAAATTATATAAGGTGTAACAAACATACTAATTCCTATAATTTCCCTGATATTCATCACAAAATTAAGCAGTACAAGTTTCCAGGCTTCATAGATAATAATGACTCCAAGACATAATAAAAACTACTTAAACTTCCCCAAAAATTTACATTAAAATATTTCTCATTTAGCATTCACAATAAATAAACATTAATGAAATAATACCTCCTGTATTTTTCTACTTCCTAAAATAGGTATTTTCCAAGGATGCCACTGTTGTTATTCTAATGCATATGAGAACCAGGATGACAAATGGGTTTCCTCTCCCATACAAATTGTTGCTTATTAGTAGTGACCACTTAAGACTGCTATAGTGAGGAGTATAAGACATCCTGACTCATTAGTAAAGAGTGCTGTAATACATGTCACATAATACCTGTCATGAGCAAGGGAATGACAGCTGATGTCTCAATTATTTAAAAACAATCTAGATTCTAAAACTATGATAAAAAAATCACTCTCAATTTAAATTTGTCTATAGTACTATAGAGCAATATGTAAACCTGCTGTTTAACAGCTATTTCTAAAAGCTTTTGAGAATAGGAGATGATTCAAGAATAGAAAATGACTCAACGTCTAATAATAAACAAACAGTACAGCACATTCACTAAATGAATGCATGATATGGGTTCATTCAACTTAAGGTCTAACATTCAATAACATATTTACTGAAACACAGTACTGATGTGGTCCACAGATTCTTATAATATAAACCTAGCCAAACTATAGTCCAAATGCCAAATTCAGCATCCTGACTGTTTCTGAAAGTAAAGTTTTACAGAAGCACAGCCATACTCATTCTTTTATGTATTGTCTACGGCTGCTTTTGCACAATTGCAGTTGACTAGCTGTGATGGAGAATACCTGGCTTCATGCAAAACCCAAAATATTTAGTCTTCACAGAAAAAGTATGACAACCCCTGATATAAATCATCCAAATACTGAATGTATAATCAACCTTCTAGTTCAAAAATTCACAAATTCCTTCAACTTTAAGTTACCCAGGATAGAACTTTGAAAATGGAGAAAATGTGGTCAGGCCATCCTCACACATGACAATGGTCAGAAAAATTCCACCTCCTCACTCTAATACCTCATATTTATTTAATATGTGTTCATTTTTTACTATAAAGAACACAAATAAAAATTAAATTTTGATTCCACTAATCTAGAATTTGCACACATTCAGGGGACCTGATTTACATTTTTATTCAATGAAAAGCAGGGCTTAGAGAACAATCTGGTATAAATACAAGATAAATGAAGTATACACCTATTCAAGACAATAAGCTACACAACAAAACAGAATGATTTCTAAATGTCTGCTCTAACAACTTCACATTGTTCTTATTACTCATTAAAAACCAGTTCTAAAGAATTTGTTAACATCTGCTAATCCCAAGTGCAGATACTATACACTTAAGAAAATAAAACAATTACTTAAAAAAAAGGTCCAAAATCCATACTTCACTGTTTCTACTCACCTTACCTACAAATAGTATAAATCCCTGTGCTTTTACTGTATGCTAATAAAATGAAGGAACTTATTTTAAAATATGGGTACCCTTGAATTTTCAATAAAAAATGCTGAGAAGTTATTTATAGATGGAATAAGAATGTAAAATGGAGACACAGAACATGAAGAAATCATATTTTAATAATTTTTTTCAGTGATATGCCTGAATATGCCAAATTTAGTCAGTTTACCTCCCAGCACATTGAGGGCTGATTTCACACTGGTACTTAATAGCACAAGGCACAGAAGAACTGGGCAATGATTCACCCCATAACCAAAGCTAATTTTTCATCTAGAATTTTATTATCTTGATCACATGTATTAGGTAAGAATATAAAATGCTTTTTGTAACTTGTAACTGGGAGTGATACTGCTCTCTACTTACTAGGACTTTTTTCAAATTCTTACAGCTACGGGTCCTGAGCCACACGAATTAAAACTTACTTTTGTATTATTGATGTAATCTGTGGGATTCATCTGCACAGAACTAGTGAAAAGCTGAAAGACCAAACAAGAAAGATGATAAGTTTAAAAAATATTTTTAAAAAATTAACTGTGTGTTCAAAATTTTTATACAGCCATGTTGGGTGAAGAGATGTAGCTCCTGCACTAGGAAGTTTCCATATAGTAAAACAAGTTTGGAAGAGAAAAGCAGGAAAGCGGAAAGAAAAACGAACAAAAGCAGAGCAAGCTAGCCCATGCATTAGCTGTTTTAAGAATTTCTATTCTACAAAGTAGTAGGGTAAATCACTTGAGACAAATGGTGGTTTTCCCCACCTCCCCTCTCCTTCATTTCTTTTATTTTTTCCTCCCTAAAAGCCTCTGGCCTTCAATGGCACCCAGGGCTGAGTCCCTTGCCCTGATAAGAGCCTTCACTGACTACCTGCTAATTATGTGATAAATTTATAGAATCTGCTCTATGACAGTGCTTCCCAAATTACACCTCAAGTAGAGCTCTCTGACCAAATGGCTTAACTCCATGTTGGTTCTTTTCACCTCACCTAGCAAGGGAAGCCATAAATGCAAAGACCACTGCCTACTGCTTACTGCACTCCTCAGACCAGCCACTTTACAAACATAACTTTTGTTTATGTCATAAGCTTCAAAGTCATCCAGTCCACAGGGATTTATTGAGCATCTAAGAAATAACTGACATCATGAAGAATATAAGATGAAGACACTATTCCTGCTCTCCAGGAGCTTACAATCTAAAAGGCAAAATAAGAACAACATCAAATAGCAACATATGATCAGATACAATCCAGTATTACAATAACAATGGATGGTGGGGCTCAAGAGTACTAAGGAGCTAAGAGAAAGGAAAACAGACACACACACACACACACCCCGTCCCTCAGATGAAACAAAAAGTCTTGATAAAACTATGTGACATGTAGTTCCTGGAAAATGGTTAGGACTTAGAAAGGAGAGGATGAAGGAGTACATTGTTACAGCATTAGCAACAACAGAGAGGAAGAAATGGTTGTGAGGTAAGTTCTACAAATAAGATGATAAGTCCAAATAATGCAGAAGTTCTGAGTTGAATAGTAAGTTGTATACATAAGGTTCAAAAGGTAAGGCAAGGCCAATGAATGGACAGGACATTCTGTCAGCAATAAGAGACTTGGGAGTGGCCTGAGTAATGAAATATATTGACTAAAGCATTTTAAGAGAATAAGCACACCAAATGGTTTGCAGGACAGAATGAAAGGCAGAGAGGCTCCTCCACCCTCTCTAAACACTGATTCCTCTCCTTAAAGTTCCACATTCACTGTAGCCCTAAAAATATCCCCAGCTCTTCTTTTCCTTTCATTAACTTTTCCTCCTTTCA
The DNA here is from genome assembly GCF_002837175.3 of Physeter macrocephalus. Taxonomy (NCBI): domain Eukaryota; kingdom Metazoa; phylum Chordata; class Mammalia; order Artiodactyla; family Physeteridae; genus Physeter; species Physeter macrocephalus. Next base: position 39,969,183 of record NC_041223.1, read on the forward strand.
TACCACCTACTGATCCATGAAGAGGAAGAGACTCAGTTTAAGAGTAGGTAACTATACATCACTGCCAATCTCTACCAGTTCAGCTTGTACTTGCCTCAGAGGTCTGACCAGATTTTGTCTCTACTGAGAGTGGCATCTGAGGAGGACCGGCAGTATAAACTCCTCACTCCTTCTCTGCCCCAATCCCTCTACCCACTGACTCAGGGATACCTTCATGTATTCCCAGCAGACGCATGGTCTGAAGTAGGAAAATAGATCATGTATGAGGAGCTGACACGGTTGAATTCTAAGGTCAAGTCTCTCCTACTGATTCCACACTGGGTCACTTGTACTGAACTCTGCAGCAAGAACCCATGAGCTTCTCAGCATACTTATTACTCACACATGTTCTTACCATCTTTGCCATCTCAGAGAACAAGGCAACCTATGGGTAGATTTTTTATTTATGACAATACCCCATAATTCAAGGATGAAACAATAAACAATGAAGGTCTTAGATGAGAGAGGCAACAGTAAAAATATTGGGTTGGTCCAGAAGTTCGTTTGGTTTTTCTGTAAGATGGCTCTAGTAGCACTTAATTGTCTTTAACTTCATTTGAAACAATCTTGCTAGACTGTATTGTGACAGCTGTCACATCAGTGTGCATTTAAAAAAAAAATTTTAATTGGTGAATTTTTATGTACTCATTTTAATATTGAAGATGGAAGAAAAAAAGCAATATTTTCAGCATATTATGCTTCACTATTTCAAGAAAGGTAAAAACGCAACTGAAATGCACAAAAAGATTTGTGCAGCGTATGGAGAAGGTGCTGTGACTGACTGAACATGTCAAAAGTAGTTTGCAAAGTTTCATGCTGGAGATTTCTCACTGGACGATGCTCCACAGTTGGGTAGACCAGTTGAAGTTGATAGCGATCAAATCGAGACATTAATTAGAACAAGCAACATTATACCATGTGGCAGATAGCTGACATATTCAAAATATTCAAATTGAGCATTGAAAGTCACTATGAAGTTTGTTAGGTTAATATATATGTTAATCGCTTACAAGTTTGGGTTCCACATATGTTAAGTGAAAAAACCTTCTCGAACATATTTCTACATGTGATTCTCTACTTAAATGTAACGAAAACATTCCTTTTTAAAACAAATTGTGATGAAAAGTGGATACCATACAGTAATGAAAAGTGGATACTGTACAATGTGGAACAGAAGAGATTGTGCGGCAAGTGAAATGAACCACCACCAACCACACCAGAGGCCTGTCTTCATCCAAAGGTGATGTTGTGTATATAGTGGGATTGGAAGGAAGTCCTCTGTTATGAGCTCCTTCTGGAAAACCAAACGATTAATTCCAACAAGTACTGCTCCCAATTAGACCAATTCAAAGCGGCACTTGATGAAAAGCGTCCGGAATTAGTCAACAGAAAATTCATAATCTTTCCATCAGGATAATGCAAGACCACATGTTTCTTTGATATCCAGGCAAAAACTGTTACAGCTTGGCTGGGAAGTTCCGATTCATCAGCCATATTCACCAGATATTGTACCTTCAGATTTCCATTTACTTCGATCTTTACAGAATTCTCTTAATGGAAAAATATTCAATTCCCTGGAAGACTGTAAAAGGCACCTGGAATAGTTCTTTGCTCAAAAAGATAAAAAGTTTTGGGAAGATGGAATCATGAAGGTGTATGAAAAATGGCACAAGGTAGTGGAACAAAACGGTGAATACATTGTTCAATAAAGTTCTTGGTGAAAATGAAAAATTGTCTTATTTTTACTTAAAAACCGAAGGCACTTTCTGGCCAACCCAATAGAAAGTAGGGATGGTTTGTGAATGTTATTTTGGAAAATACACAGCCTTGGTGAACAAGGAGATAAAGAAACCAAGATTACTGTGATTATTATCCTGTGTGGGTAAACAGAAGACTGATACCACTACAGAAAATGGTAGCTAGTTTAGAAAATAAACAAAGGTTTGGTGTTAAACATAAATAATTTAAGGCAAGATCTAACTGATGATCCCAAAGGCATGGAATTAGAATTCAAGCAAAGGTTACTTTAAAAAATATTAAGAGCTGGAGATACATATTTGAGAGCAATCCTACAAGCCAAAATCCCTCCAGAGAGGCAGGACAGAAAAAAGAAGAGAGGTAGGAAAAAACAGGATAAAATACTGGGTACCTTGGGGAATATCCACAAGTAGAAGACAGCAAGAAAAAGAAAAGCTCTTAGAGGAAACAGAATGGTTAGGGAGATAGGAAGAGAACAAAGAGGTCCAGTGCCTTTAAAATCAACAGGAAAAGTTCTACAGTAGAAAATCAATAATGTTAAATAGTAATAGTGTTAATTACTTATAATCCTTACAAAAGCCCTTCATGTCAGGCATCAGCCATATTTAACAGGTGGGGAAACTAAGCAAGAGAGGTTAACTTTCCCAAAATTAATAACTTAGCTAGTAAGTAACATGAGCCAAAAATGGAACCAAAATCTGTCTGATTCAAAACAAACCTTCTTCCACTAGCCCAGTGGTCTAATTTGGAGGAAGAAGAAAAAAAAAAAAAAAAAAAAAGCTGCAGGCTACTTACAGTGAATATACCAAGACAGCACAGGCTTTGAGTAAATAAGCAAGACAATCCAGGGTTTCAAAAGAAATACAGAGTGAAAAAAAAAAGTAACGAATACAGCCACTCATTTCTACAGTTTTGTAGTCAAAGGATTAGAGAAGCAGAATGGTAAATGAGCAGAGCAACACATCAAAATGGAGATGATCTGTACCCACTGAAGGCAGTTGGAAAAGATCAAGGATAGACAGAGAAGAACAGAGAGGCGGGGGGCAGGTGTACAAACTGGCTTTAAAAAGGAAGTACTTCCTCTAAGAAGAAAGGATATGAGATTCCACAGCTGATGAGAGTACCAGGGCATGGTGAATTATGCTCTGTGAATAGGGAAGTGTTGGCTGGATAAAGTCCTGAGGACAAAAGAACATGGTAACTGTTCCAAAGTTAAATTAAAATGACCTACTTGAAGACTGTGAGGATTTGTAGAGAGTCAGAATTACAGGATTTTATTTCCTTCTTAGTGATCTAAGGGACAGATATTCTAAAAGGTCTCTGGATTCAGATTGGGGACAAAGACTGATAGAATCAAGAAGGGCTGTCAAGTTACTGTTAAACAAGTCCAAATAGGTCATTAACATGGATGTTGAATTCATTTAAGAGAGTAACATGGAAAGGAAATCTTCAAAGAAGGTGAAATCCATCCTGTGAAGCACTGATGATTTAGGAAAAATAACAGTCATGTGACACTGACAAACTGTAGAATCTTCTGATGTGAGAGAAGCTGTATTTTAAGGAAAAAAAATGCAAAACAAAGAACAACAAAACTTTTCAAGTAAAAGAGCACAACAGAAAATGTTCACAACAGGAAATGGAAATAGGGGAAAGAACAAGATTCATCTGGATGAGACCAGGCCACATAGAAAGCTTTAGGTAAGAGAGAGAGGAGTGGTAGGAACAAGAGAAAAGAGAGCAAGGTTAGTACCAGAAATGATAGACAAGGATTCAAAGTCCAGACAACATAGGAATCAAGTTCATATAGGTGGTGGTGAGGACTGGAATAGGGGAATCTTAGGACTCAATACAAAAAATTTTTAAATATAATAACATATAATACATTTGACTGAAAAACATTAATTCCCGAAGTATTAAGAAGTGCTTCCATGCTGTTTCCTGGCTAATTATTTATACTATTTCCGCTGATTTCTATTCAATGACAATTTACTCTAGAGCAAAACATAACACAGCAACAAGTCCAGACAAGACCTGGATTTAATAGTACTGTTGAACAGGGTTGATATGTTGTTACACAGGGATTAACTGAACTTCTACTCAGAGACAATAGTGATCACCCTCCTTCACTTTCCTGAACCCATCTGTTCATTCTAATAAACAAAACCATTCATTTAAAAAAATAAACTGCAAAAACAGTGTAGAATTCAAGAATATGATGCATTGATTTATAAATACTATACATAAATACACAAACTGCTGGTACAACAAAGAATATTCAAAGTACCTACATCGACCAGGAGATCTGGGTCTATGCTAAACTGTCTTCCTGACAGCATGGCTTGGAAGTCCTCTAAACTGCAATCAATACTGTCAAGATAATCCAACAGCTCAACCCTAAGGAAAAAAGATTTTTAAAAAATCAAATATTAGGTTTCCTTGCTTTTATGTTTAAAATCACACTGCAGTCTAGCTAGGCAAAATATTCCTAGCAATTGCTGAATCCTTACCAATTCTTAACCTTAAGAGATCCTATTCAGTATTTAGGATTCAAAAAAACTTAAGTTAATTGAGAACCCACAGCCTTTATACAAAACTTCAGTATTTAAAGAAAAAAGGTTCTGCAATAACCCAGTCTGATTTATCTTTTTCCTCTATACTATAAATTATAAAATGTTTAACCTCTGACTACTGGGTATTGCACTAACTTCTAGTTTTCTTTTGCTATAAAATAAGTTCCTTCATAGAGATTGTATTATTCCACAGTCCTGATAACACAAATACACACAATCACACACACTTTTAAGACATTCAAAAAGAAGTATTTCATTACAGAAATCTGAGGAATTGACAAGAAGATCCCAAGACTGCTCCTGGGATAATTAAATCTTTCTCAAAATACCATTTGCAGAGCTCAGCACTAACCAGAACAGAAAGGTTGACTACATAGGTTCATAACCTGAAAGGAAAATCATTCAAAGAGAAAAAGAACATGTGAAGTAAACAAAGAAAGCAAATAAATTTAGACAACCTTTAGATGAGACTCACTTTCCCAAAAGATTGATGTTATCATTTAAAATGGAATCCATCATGGTCACAGGATCTTCTGTGGTCAGACTAGATGAGCCATTTAGCTGGACGGCACTAGACATGAGAGGGCTGGTGCCATCACTGCCTGAACTTAGGGATTCTCTGGCTGGTTCATTCTGATCTCCACTCTGAATGACAGGTGCATATTCATCTTCATTGTCATCTTCAACAATGACAATATCAGGGTACTGGCTACAGCTAGATCAGCAATATGAGAAATAACCAATTACATTCTCAGACTATTTCAATAAATTCACCCTATCTAGTCACTCTCCATGGAAACTCTCTCCCCAAACCACCTGTCAAAAGGCTTTTCTTGGGTGTGTAGTTTAATGAAAAATATTGACACTTCATACAATATAAGACCACAAAGAATCAATTAAAGGTCTTTAACTCCAAACTTTAAAAATAAGAATGCATTCTCATTACTTTTTGCTGGGAGTCTTTTCGCTGGAGGGAGGGGGGTTATGTGCTTGAATAATTTGGCTCAATTTTTCAGTTCAAAAATTAAAATGAGTCAGATATTAGTTTATCAAAGAATAAAGTAGTTTTAAATTTAGATCTCTGATTAAAAAAGAGTAATATTTTCAAAAATTTTATTTCACAATCTCCTTACTTGGAGGGATCAGATATAATATCCTCATTAGTTTCTGGAATAACTGGGATATTTTCTTCATCTGCATTATCATCAGTAACGTCATAAATAATGATATCATCTGAAATCCGCTCCCTTGGCTTTAAACCTTCAGTCCTACTGTGTGGAACCTAAAAAATCAGGTAGAAAATATATCAAAAAACTGAAATTATTTTGACTACCAAACAATATACCATTTAAAAAATGTTAACTGGGCTCTGAGATACGATGGTAAGCAAAACAGATATGTTTTCTGCCCTTATGGGACTTATACACTAAATTGGTATTAGAAGTACCAATTTACAGAGGTATGAGATGTATTATCTGCATGCTACTTAACTATTTCTTTTACTGTAAGGGACCTTAAAGATGACATGCCTCAGAATGTTTCTATGAAAAGATCTTCAAATTTTAAAGTATTTTTTTTAGCCAAAGAGTAAAAAAGTCTTAGGACTTCATCAGAAATCTCAAACATAACCAGATGGCCACTGGGCTGATGGGGATTATTTCATCTCAAGCTACTCTGTTTGACGCCATGTTTTATTCTTACTCATTAAATGGTTTCTTTAATAGGGGGGAAAAATACTTCAACTATTCCACAGCTAAATGTCAGTCTGGCATTTTAGCAATTATTATTTTTTTAAATTCAGCTACAGTTATATTCAGACCATGGATACACTAATAAAAAAATTCAATTCTCCAAAGCAAACTAAAGTCATTAATATAATAGAAAATTCTATCAATTTCAACTCTAGATAATATAGAGGCAAAAGATGTAAATCAAGTTAAATTAAGAAATCTTCACCCATTTACATGAGTCTTCAATCCTAAAAACAAGTATGCTTGATTATTTAAACAGTGGGAAGAGGAACCAGATGTCAGGTTAACTCTGACTTGCCTGAGAACAAAAATCTCAATACTTTAATAATATATCTAAAGCAGTATTTAGAATTCTAAGATTGGAAAGTAACAATGATAATCAGATATTAAAAGAAGTCTGGACTCAACTAATTGCCACTGGGTATAAGTCTGACAATTTACCCAGAGAGCTTGTGAAAAAATGAAGGTAAACAAAAATACTTTTTGAAATTGCTACAGTAAAAGAGTCTAGGTCTGTACACATTTATAATAAAAGTTGGAAACAACTTAAAATAACCAATGAACAAGTGCATAATTACATTATCATAATATTCAATTAATCTCATATAGTAAAGATCAACTAAATCTCTATGTTTAATAAATCTCAAAAGCAAGACCAAGTGAGGCCACACTGCAAAATGATATGTACAAAATGATATCATTTATATAAAGCTTAGACATATGCAAAATAATACCAAATATTGTTCATGGATTCACACATCAAAAAGCCATGGGAATGATATATACTAATTCAAGATAGTGATTTACCTCTGGGTGACAGGGGAGACTGGAGAGGGAGAGAAAAATGAACTTGGGAACAGGTAACTGAGACAACTATATTTGTAATAGTTTATTTCTTAAAATAATCTAAAGCAAATGATAAAAAATGTCATGATTTTTAAAAGCTAGAGGATGAACAGTTAGATTATTCACTAAACTTTTTCAAATGCATGACATACTGCTGTAATAAAATTTAGTTTGAGATAATAAATATAAAACAGAATTTAAAAAATTACTTTATGATGGTGATTATCAGCTGGTTCTTTTACTATGTGCTGAAACAAATTCTTCTTTTGAGCTCCATTAGTGTTTAGAAGTAGAGGTCTGAAAATCAGAAGATATACATGAAGTTCAGTGAGCAAACATACATGGAGTTTAAATTGCTTCTAATAGTTTAGCCACATATAAACACACTCATTTTAATAATGAATAAAAAATTTCAGTACACAAGAAACTCTTAAAAACCATTACCTCTTTGGAGGGTTATGGGGGATGAGTGTATCTATTGCTTTTATTTCTCCATTCTTCTGTGTTATCTTTGTTATAATAAACACTATAAATTACTCTCCCCAAATATACTTCATTGCTGACTGAACTATATAACTCTTTATGGTACTTACATAGTAAAAAGTAGGTAATATCACAAAGACTCAGTGGAAGTAGAGTTAATTCTACAGCATAAGCTGTAAGTATAACCAAGCTCCGCTAAAATCCTTTGCCTTACAAGATAATCTTTTTCTCCTTCTACCTATTCCTCTGTCCACTGTTCTCCTTATGTTTTAATCATGACAAAGGTAGTTACTGACATTTATGGGTATCACAACCCATGGTCAATGTACAGGTTTTTAAAGACCCTTGTGAGTGGATTAAACATGAGATATCAAGTAAAAATTTTTTTATGCTCTTTTCAGCATGTATCCTCTTTTTAAGAGTTTCTCTCACTGAGGCCTTCTAATGCTACAATAATTTGCTAATGTGAATGAAAGATGAACTCTTTATAAACCGTACGTATGTAAAACGACCATTTAGGCTATCCTAATCTCTCAAAAACAGCAAGATGACAATCGTAGGAAACACCACCACTCTTGAAATGTTAGAAGTATAATTTAACAAGGGAGAACTGTTCATCTGGGACAACACGCATATACTCAGCAAATGTAGACCATTCATGATTAAATTCTAAGATGTTTGGTTGTCTATAGATAGGTCAAAATGTATTATCATAAAATCTTACCTTTTACGTTTTAAACTCACAAGTTGGTTATTCTGAACCAATGTAACAATAAACTGGACAATCTAAAAGGAAAATATAAATAAAAAATATTCCACCATAGATTCTTAATTCTTTAGTCTATATTACAAGTCTTATAAAATTAATTCAGGTACTGTATGTCCTCTATTCTAAGTCACATAATTTCTCACATATTAACATTTTAAATTTGGATGCATCTTACAATGATATTTAAAGAAATATACCAGCACCCAGGCAGAAGAACAACCTGTGATAAAGTTGCTGCTACCTAAAATATAGAGGTACCTAGGACATCCATCTACCCATATATGTATCTATATATCTAGCTTCCTACCCACCCATCCATCTATTTATCTATCAAATATTCAGTTCAATTATTTGTCTTGATGATAAGTACCAAGCATGCCTGGATAGAGATCCCTATTTTTACTTAAAATTCTTTCAAGAAGATTATGATGGGGCTTCCCTCGTGGCACAGTGGTTAAGAATCTGCCTGCCAATGCAGGGGACATGGGTTCGAGCCCTGGTCCGGGAAGATCCCACATGCCGCGGAGCAACTAAGCCCGTGCGCCACAACTACTGAGCCTGCGCTCTAGAGCCTGCGAGCCACAACTACTGAGCCCACGCGCCACAACTACTGAAGCTCGCGCGCCTAGAGCCCGTGCTCCGCAACAAGAGAAGCCACCGCAATGAGAAGCCTGCGCACCGCAACGAAGAACAGCCCCTGTTCACCGCAGCTAGAGAAAGCCCACGTGCAGCAACGAAGACCCAACACAGCCAAAAAATAATAAATAAATAAATTTATTAAAAAAAAAGAAGATTATGATGCAGAAAAGAAAACTGATGTTTGACAGATATTTTTCTTATACCAGGTAATACAATTAGAGGCAAAAGAAATTGCCAACTCTCTCAGAATAGATCTTACTATTTTCAAGTTAGAAAAAGTTTATTGGCTAACTCTAGAAAAATTATTATTGAGACACTGAACATCTGTCAAAGCTTCCTGCTGGGGCTTCCCTGGTGGCGCAGTGGTTGAGAGTCTGCCTGCCGATGCAGGGGACACGGGTTCGTGCCCCGGTCCGGGAAGATGTCACATGCCTCAGAGCGTCTAGGCCCGTGAGCCATGGCCACTGAGCCTTTGTGTCTAGAGCCTGTGCTCCGCAATGGGAGAGGCCACAACAGTGAGAGGCCCGCGTACCACCAAAAAAAAAAAAAAAAAAAAAAAAGCTTCCTGCTGACAATCATGGGAAGCTAATTTAATCTTCAAAGTCTGATTAAATTTAGAAAAAGACTATTAAACAGATCAAGACATGCAAACAATCCTTCATATTTTATGACAGTGTTTCTTAAAGTGTGGTCCATAGACCAGCAGCACTGGCCTAGGAGCTTTTTAGACATGCAAATTCTCTGCCTCACTCCAGAATTGCTGAATCTTAAATTCTGAGGATGAGGTCCAGCAACATGTGTTGTTTAGCAAGACCTCCAGGTGATACTGATGTGAATGTGAGAACCACTGGTTTAGGGTATGCCTTGAAATTATACTGCCTAAAGGAGTTAAAAAGGTAAACTATTAAAAGCAGTATAGGGGCTCCCCTGGTGGTGCAGTGATTAAGAATATGCCTGCCAATGCAGGGGACACGGGTTCGAGCCCTGGTCCAGGAAGATCCCACATGCCACAGAGCAACAAAGCCCATGAGCTGCAACTACTGAGCCTGCGTTCTAGAGCCCACGAGCCACAACTACTGAGCCCACATGCCACAATTACTGAAGCCTGCGCGCCTAGAGCCCGTGCTCCGCAACGAGAAGCTACCGCAATGAGAAGCCTGCGCACCACAACAAAGAGTGACCCCTGCTCACCACAACTAGAGAAAGCCCGCGCGCAGCAATGAAGACCCAAGGCAGCCAAAGATATATATATATATTTTTTAAATTTATTAAAAAAAAAAGCAGCAGTATATCACTGAGATGTTATGAATAAAGGCCGAGTGACTGATGACTATTTAGACTCTGCAGAAGAGTTCCTTGTACAAGCTTTATGAAATATAATTATGTAATTAAAATAGAGAATTGTCCATTGAAAATACACACTGTATAGCTTTAATATTGTACGTTCTCCCCCAAACGAGGCTACTAAATGGTTTGCCTTACAATCAGTATTAACTTTGCCATGGAGAAAAATACAGACATTTTAGTTGAAGAATCAGACAGCATTAGAGTCTATGAAAAGGAGGTTAGCCACTAAATTGCTTATTCAAAAGAAAATGCTGACAGCTGATGAAAAGACAACATCTAACCTTAAAGATATCTATGAAATAGTCCAATTACTTTTGTTAATTTATAAAAAAGTGTTAGGGAAAATTCTTAAAACATTAGTTGGCTGAATTTACAAGAACATGAATCTCTGGCTAAATTTCTCCTGAAATTTGCTGTGTATTTCAGTTCTCTTTTGACACTTTGGCATTATGTTGTAGAGTTCTTTTCCTGAAGGAGAAGATGAGGCATTTAACATTTACATCATTGGACTTCTTTAGCTGACAAGTTCTATAACAGACACCTCCCATATATTATTCCAATTAATCCAAGGCCAAACAGTAAATGGCAGAATTAGAAACAAATTCCAGGAATAGAGAAAAAATTATCACCTGTCATCATGCATTATGTAAACTCCCTAACCCCACTAAAACACATAGATTCAACCTCAAATTTGAGCAGAAAGAATGTTAGCTTTCATGAAAAACTGAAATGTTGAATAAGTATTTTACCAACTATCCTTGCTTTCAGGAAAAAAAACCCAACAAATTATGGAGTACTGTGAGTTGATATTTAATCAAAACATTGTTTTCTGAAAAAGATTAACAGATTTTAAAAATAAAGCACATGTTAAGGTATACCTATCATTTAAAATCAGGTATTCTTAAACAGGGCTTCAAGTTGGAATCAACTATGGAAGTTTTAAAAATACATGTACTTGGACTAAACACTTAAAGTTGAATCCTACATTCAACCTTCACTTGCATACTTATTTTTAAAAATCAGTGTATCTATTTTGACTATGGGCCAAAGGCTAGAGCTACCATTCATCTCCGTGTTCTAAGCCTGCTCCACTACACCCATATCCTTTCAGTCATAACACTATTTTTAGCTAACGGCCTCTGACTAGGAACAAACTGAAGCTCTCCCACCCTCCCTCCCCCCATAAAACCTGTTGCTTAAACTTAGTCCAGTTTACTCACGAGCAAAAAATAGCTGCCTTAATTACTTTTATGTTTCACCTCTTATTAACATATGCAAGCTGATATGAGAAGATTAAATCACAAGGACACAATTGCAGCAGAGAGATTTTCTGTTCCCCCCAGTAATTTTCAGCTCATATACTAAAACCTAGGATTTATTTTACAACACTACATCAACTGCTTTTCTGCACGTACTAATAGTGGCATACACTTATAACTCATTTTTTTGAACACATAATTTGATCGACTGATTTGAAAATATTAGTCATTTATCTTCCAAGACCATATCTATGCCTTTTAGAATACAAAACAGTAAGACAAAAAACAAAAATAAATCCCACACAGTAAAGCTATGTCTTTCATATAAAATGTTAAGAAATTGGTAGTATATTGATTATACTCCTAAGAATGAAGTATAATAAAGTTGTTATATCAGGCAAAAAAATTTTACTAAAAGCTAATGAAACATTATCTGGAAGTATGGAATGACTAAACTTAGCTAATAAGAAATTTTTTTTTATTACAAAGAATATGTAACACTTGGCTTAATTTGTTTGATTTCATAGTTTTACTTCTGTGTACCCAATACATAAGAAACTAAGATCAATCACTGACTACTCAATAGAGATTTCTGGGGGGTCACAAATGGTACTCATTAAACAAATGCAGATTACAGTCACAGAGAAAAAAGCTTACCTTTCGAATAACTTGTTGCTGTTGTGCATGTTTTGCTCGTAATTCTGACACCTCCTTCCAAAGGGACTCATTCTCACTATGTTATCATTTATGAAAAATAAAAATAAAAAAATTCAGTCAGATAAGCCAGACCTCAATATCTTTAATTAAGAACATCAGACTTGAACTAGTTTTTACTATATATCTTTATGAGACTAGGAAAACTTTGGTTCAATTACACATAATGGCAACTAACCTTGACACAACTCCAGAATCCTTCCTTCATAACTGTAGTATCGTCTACTCATGGCAATGTATGCACAAAAACTTAAGATTTATGCTTACATCCATACATAGTAGGCCATTTACTCCTCTGACAATCTGCTTCATTACTTCTTGTTTAAAAAATAAGCTAACTTTTCAACTACGGCTACCATGTGAATTCAGGACTTGTGCTTAGGAAACAATTCTTAAAGGGGAAATGACATTTACCCAACACTTGCTATGCCAGACACTATTCTAAACATTTTATGTGTATTACTTAAACTTCTCTAAAATCTGTCAAGAAAGGAATTATCTCTATTTTATAGATGAGGAGACTGAGACTCAGAGAACTGAGAAAACTTACCCAAGATCACACAGACAATTTGGTAAGTATTGATGTCAAGCTGAAGTCTATAAGACTCTAAAACTGTCTCAAACACAAGCATATAAATGTTTGGTATTTTTAAAGCATATTAAAAATGTTTTTTAAAGCATATCTAAATACATGACAAACCAATTATATGCCCAGCAGTAATAGTATTTTTTTCCTTCATTCACCATCTTCTATTGAAATTGCTGTTATTAAATGTTAGCAGCAATGATAATTTTGAGAAGGCCTGAAAGATAATTCCTCTATTAAATGCTCTAACTTTTGCTCTTTTGTTAATTTACACAAAAGCCATCTTCCTCAATCCAAACTATTACAAAAGGGACTGAATTTAAATATAGAGGGCACAGAAAATAAGATTGTGATACTTACTGAATAACTACTGTACTTTTTCTGACTCAGAAATATAAAGATACTGTCATCTGCCTACTAAAGATAAGTAGGAGAATGGTTACCACTAAGACTTACAGGATGAATTTGGGATCCCACTCCTTAAAAGCTAAACCTGAGATTCAAGGAACTGGGTCAAAGGGCACTTCAACAGACACAAGATACATAGAGTAAACCAACATAAGTGCTTAAATAAAACATGCAAAACGAGCAAGCTTCAAATTAAGGCTTATTAAAAAAGGGAATCAAAGTCCAAGGTTACTCTCAATGAAGATACTTGAGTTGAGAATAGCGAAACTAACGCCCCACAATTGAAATGGGACAGAATACATAAAATAACTACTCTTAAGACCTTGGCACCTATTTACTATAAGAGAATTCCAACTACTTACTAAGAAGAGAAATATAGGTCTACTCTATAACACAAGTTGCTACTGTGGCATTAGGATAACGGTGCCAAAAATTGTAGTAAAACAAAATACAGCACTTTTCTGCAGATAAAAGGTTTGAATATCACTTTCCCAAGTCTATGTAAAGTAAGTATCAAGTAGGACAAGTCTCTAGTGTCCTTTTTTCCCTATTTTTTGTGTCCTACTTTTTCCTAAAAGATAGGCCACATAGAAAATGTCCTAAGAAACTTCTATAAAAGAAAGAATAGGTAACGTATGTGGTATTTTTTTTTAAGATTTTTTTATGTGGACTAATTTTAAAGTCTTTATCGAATCTGTTACAATATTGTTTCTTTTTTTTTTATGTTTTTTGGCCGCGAGGCATGTGGAATCTTAGCTCCCCAACCAGGGATCGAACCCACACCCCTGGCATTGGAAGGTGAAGTCTTAACCACTGGGTCCACTGGGTCCAGAGAAGTCCCTGTAGTATGGCTTGTGGTCCTCATATGTGTGTAAACATATGAAAGTCAACCTAAGTAGAATCATAGTTTCATACACCAACTTAATGATCTATTATTTCATTAGTAACACTTGTGTATCAAATTGTTTTGACTGACCAGGCTTATATATTCTTTTGACACTATCATGAAAATACAATATTGGGGTAAAGTCTATAGCTACAAATAAAAAATAAAGGGAATCAATACTTAAGAAAAAGGCTTTTGATCTTGGCTTCAACAATGTAATCTAGGTACTTAAAGCACCAATCTCCAAACCTCAACACACACATACACACCAACCCCCATGTTAGGATTTATTCGGAAATAATACTTTACCTTTTTAACTCAGAAAGCCTGGACTCAATAGTTTCCTGTTTTATTTGAACCTTCTGAGCACTACTTATAATTTTTGTTAAATCTTCCTGACGAATTTTATTTTCTTCTGGTTTTGCAGATGAAACCTTTCAAAAAGTAAATGTAGGAAATTAAACAAATACTAAACACCATGATTATAATTCAAAACTTCCCTGTTATAAGACGTTTTTGTAGCCTGTCCAGGAAGTGAGATTTAGTTCCAAAAGCCCAGGAAAAGAATAGACTTCATAGCTCAAAGAGAGGATAAGGAATAATCAGTTTATTTATTTATTTTTAATGTGGAAAAGTTTCCATGAGCAGGAGCAACTTAAGGGCTTTTTTTTTTGTTTTCATTTCCTTCTGTCAAATTGCCTGTAATTTCCCCAAGCCTATTTATTATTGCATTCCACTTTTAATTAAATTTATGCAGAATAGTTGTACGCTAAGACCATGTTCTTTCATGGCCCACTACCCTTTTACCGCCCCCCACCCCACCTTGTGAATTTAGTCAAAATATCTTATTTCAGCAAAACATATCATCCATTCAAAAATGTATTATTAAATTCCTACTATATATAAAGGACTTATTCTGAGCACTAGATATTCAGCAGTGAACTAAAGAAAAAGGCCCTCCAGACAGCTGACTTTCTAGTAGGAACTTATGTTTTTTAAGCTAAATTATAAGGAGTGAGCCATCACAATATAGATGACTCCTTATCCTAAGTCAGAATGTAAACATTTCTTTTCCTCTAAAAAGTGTTTAAAGACTGAGCCCTCCATACAGTTGAGTGCAGAGGAAAAAAAAAAATAGAGGGCAAAATAATTAAAGTTTTATTAGTCTAAGTTGTCCCAACAAGAAAACCTGTGTATTTCAGTACCTTCTTAATTTCAACAAATGAAATATGCCTTAGCCAAGTATACTACATGTTAATGACCTAATTAAAACATGTTAACAACAGCTCACCTTCCTTTTAATGTTCTCCAATAAGTCATCCTGGCCTTGTTTGAAGTACGGATGCTGAAATTCAACAGGACCATCTCGTTCTTGCTTCACAATTCCAGAGTCAATATGTACCACTTTACGAAAACCATCTGAAAAAGATTCAAAATTGATTGTGAATAAAATTTTAAATAGACAAAACTAAAAACTTTAAAATTAATGGTGCTTCTATGGAATATATTTTCCTTTATCATCTTAATGGGGGAAATGGTTTAATCAGTGACTGATAACAGTACTCCAATTAAACTGCTGTCCATACTCACACATATTCAGTTGCCTCACAAAACTTGCCATGTTATTGTGCTTGAAATATTTGGGAAGAATTTCTTTTGCAAATCTTTGTTCATCCAAAACCAGAAAACTTTGGCCATTCTGAAAAAAATTGAAAACGTCAATTAGTTAAGATCCTCTGAAATTAGCCGATACATATGAACCCCCAAACTTGGCAGTCCTTCCATGACACCTTTAGACCATCGTTTTATTCCTGTTAAATAGCAGCAAAAACAAACTGCAATTAACTTACAAATTTCAATTAAGCTCCAAACTGCAATTAAACTCTTTGATGTCAATCTCAAAAGTTTAGGAGTATGTATCAAACCAAAAGCTGCATCAAACTTGATAGTTAAATATTAGAAAGATTTCCATTCTTCTAATCAAAAACAAATAAAATACAGTATGTAGCTAGTATAATTACTTAACAATGTTTTAAAGCCAATGCAATTAAGACAAAAATAAGATAAAATTTGAAAGTCATAGTTTATCAATAAACATAATTAAATCTTTGTACAATCAACTGAAAAACGACAAGAGAATTCAGTAAGATATCTAGCTACTAATTAACACATTAATAACGAAAGGTCCGAAAGAAAAATTTTTTTAAAAATCCCATTTACCACTGCAACAAAAAGTATAAAATACATAGGAATAAAACTACTGAAGCAGACAAAAGACCTGTACTCTGAAAACTGTAAGACGTTGATGAAGGAAATCAAAGATGACACAGATGAAAAAATATAACATATTCTTGAATTGGAAGAATCAATATTGTCAAAATGACTATACTACCCAAGGCAATCTACAGATTCAATGCAATCCCTATCAAATTACCAATGGCGTTATTCACAGAACTAGAACAAAAAAACCTTAAAATCTGTATGGAGACACAAAAGACCCTGAATAACCAAAGCAATCTTGAGAAAGAAAATATGAAGCTGGAGGAACCAGGGTCCCTGATTTCGGACTATAAAAAAGCTACAGTTATCAAAATGGTATGGTACTGGCAAAATAACAGAAATATAGATCAATGGAACAGGATAGAAAAGCCCAGAAATAAACCCATGCACCTATGGTCAATTAATCTACAACACAGGAAACAAGACTACACAATACAGGAAAGACAGTCTCTCCAATAAATGGTGCTGGGAAAACTGGACAGCTACATGTAAAAAAATGAAATTAGTATACTCTTTAAAACTGTACACAAAAATAAACTCAAAATGGATTAAAGACCTAAATGTAAGACCAGATACTATAAAACTCTTAGAGAAAACATAGGCAGAACACTTGACATAAATCACAACAATATCTTTTTCAAGCCACCTCCTAGAGTAATGGAAATAAAACGAAAAATAAACAAATGGGACCTAATTAAATTCCTCTGCATAGCAAAGAAAACCACAGACAAAACAAAAAGACAAACCAAAGAATGGGAGAAAATATTTGCAAACGATGAGACTGACAAGGGATTAGTCTCCAAAATTTACAAACAGCTCTTGGGGCTCAATATCAAAAAAAACAAACAAAAAAAACAAACAACCCGATCAAAAAATGGGCAGACAACCTAAATATAGACATTTCTCCAAAGAAGACATACAGATGGCCAAGTGGCACATGAAAAGATGCTCTACATCTCGAATTATTAGAGAAAGGCAAATCAAAACTACAATGAGATATCACCTCAACCCAGTCAGAATGACAATCATCAAAAAACCTACAAACAATAAATGCTGGAGAGAGTGTGGAGCAAAGGAAGCCTCCTACACTGTTGGTGGGAATGTAAATTGGTTCACCCACTATGGGAAACAGTATGAAGGTTCCCTAAAAAACTAAAAACAGAGCTACAATATCATCCAGCAATCCCACTCCTGGGTATATATCCAGAAGAAAACATGGTTTGAAAGGCTTACATGCACCCCAATGTTCACTGTAGCACTGTTTACAATAGCCAAGACATGGAAGCAACCTAAATGTCCATCGACAGATGAATGGATAAAGAAGATGTGGTACATATGTCCAATGGAATATTACTCAGCCATCAAGAATGAAATAATGCCATTTGCAGCAACATGGACGGACCCTGAGATTATTATACTAGGTAAAGTAAGGCAGACAAATATCATACAATATTGCTTACATGCAAAATCTATTAAAAAAAGATACAAATGAACTTATTTTTAAAACAGAAACAAACTCAAACTCAGGGAACAAATTTATGGTTAACAGGGGGAAGGGTGGGAGGCAAGGGATAGATTGGGATTTGGGGATTGACATGTACACACTACTATATTTAAAATAGATAACCAACAAGGACCTACTGTATAACACAGAGAACTATACTCAATATTATATAACAACCTAAATGGGAAAAGAAATTGAAGAATAGAGACACATATAACTGAATCACTTTGCTGTACACCGGAAACTAACACATGGTTAATCAACTATGCTCCAATATAAAATAAAAATTAAAAAAAATAAAGTCACTAGTGTATTTCCATATAAAAAATAAACAATTTGAAATTTCCTTCTAAAATAATCAAAATAATATGGTAGTGACATAAAGACAGACCAATCAATGGAACAGAATAGAAAACCCAGGAATGAACCCTCATATATACAGTTCAAAAGTTTTTGACAAGGATGCCAAGACAATTCAATGGAGGGACTTCCCTGGTGGCGCAGTGGTTAAGAATCCACCTGCCACTGCAGGGGACACGGGTTCAAGCCCTGGTCCAGAAGATCCCACATGCCGTGGAGCAACTAAGCCCACGCTCCACAACTACTGAGCCTGCACCCTAGAGCCCACAAGCCGCAACTACTGACCCCGCGTACCACAACTACCGAAGCCTGCACGCCTAGAGCCCATGCTCTGCAACGAGAAGCCCGTGCACTGCAATGAAGAGTAGCCCCTGCTCACCGCAACTAGAGAAAGCCCGTGCACAGCAACGAAGATCCAACTCAGCCAGAAAAAAGGCAATTCAACGGAAAAAGAACAGCCTTTGCAACAAACAATGCTGGTAAAACTGGATACTCACAGGCAAAAGAATGAAGTTGACTCCTTACCTTAAACCATATACAAAAATCAACTCAAAACGGATCAAAAGCTTAAACATGACAGCTAAAACTATAAAAGTCTTAGAAGAAAACACAAGTGGGAAAAGCTTCATGACAATGGATTTGGCAAAAATTTCTTGCATAAAACCAAAAGCACAGGCAACAAAAGCAAAAACAAATGAGTCTACCTCAAACTTTAAAACTTTTGCATAAAGAACACTATCAAGAGAGTGAAAGGGTAACCCACAAAATCGGAGAAAATATTTGCAAATCATACATCTGATAAGGGGTTAATACCCATAACATACATTAAAAAAAACTTCAACTCAACAACAACGAAAAACAAGCCACCTGATTAGCAAAGGGCAAAGGACTTGAATAGATATTTCTTCCCCAAAAAGATACACATATGGCCAATAAACACATAAGATGCCTAGCATCACTAATCATTAGGGAAATACAAAGCAAAACCACAATGAGATATCACTTCACTCATTAAGATGGCTATTAAAAAACAAAAATACAAAAACCCCAAAAAT
Organism: Physeter macrocephalus; assembly: GCF_002837175.3. Taxonomy (NCBI): domain Eukaryota; kingdom Metazoa; phylum Chordata; class Mammalia; order Artiodactyla; family Physeteridae; genus Physeter; species Physeter macrocephalus. Next base: position 39,988,437 of record NC_041223.1, read on the forward strand.
AAGTATTGGTCAGGATGTGGAGAAACTGGAACTCTTTTGCACTGCCGGTGGGACTATAAAATAGTGCAGCTGCTATGGAAAACAGTACAGTGGTTCCTCAAAAAATTAAACACATAATGACTAAATGATCCTAAAATTCTACATACATATCCAAAAGAATTAAAAGCAGGGGCTCAAAAAGATATTTGTACACCGATGTTCATAGTAGCATTATTCACAATAGCCAGAAGATGGAAGCAACCCAAACGTCCACTGACAGATGAATGGATTAACAAAATGTGGTACATACATACAATGGACTCTTAGTCACCCTTAAAAAGGAAGAACACATGCTACAATGTGGATGAAACTTAAAGACATTATGCTAAGTTAGACTAGTCACAAGAGGACAAATACTGTATGATTCCACTTATATGAGATATCTAGAATATTCAACTGCATAAAGACAGAAAGTAGAATGGTTACCAGGGGCTAAAAAGAAGGGGATTGGAAATTACTGTCTAATGAGTATCAAGTTTCAGTTTGGGAAAATGAAAAACGTTCTGGAGATGGATGGTAGTGACGGCTGCATAACAAGTGAATGTACTTAAGGTCACTGAACTGTACACGTAAAAATGGTTAAAATGGTTAATCTTAAGATATATGTATTTTACAACAACCTAAAACTAAAATGGAATAAAAAACTCCAAAAATAGAAAAATATCAAGTATCTAAAAATAAATTTTAAGAATACACAAGACCTTTAAGGAAATATCAAACTACAGAGAGACAGTGTTGTAAAGATGTCAAGTCTAATTAAGTTAACCAGTACACTGACTTCTCTCTCAATTAAAAAAAGTTTTTGGAGACAAGGTGAATAGATGCTAATACAACCAAATATTAGGTACTAAAGTTCATTTCATAAAAATTATGTAACAAATAGGCAAGAAAATACTGAAAGCAATGGAGAGAGAGGTGTTAAACATACCTTACGCAGACAACAGAATTATAGTGTCTAAAGAGTTTGGTACTAAAGAAGGGATACTCAAATAGCTGAATGGACAGACTAGAGAGAACAGAAGCAGCAGCAAATCTATTTGAGAATTTAATAGGTAATAAGTAAGGGCAGCATTCAAATCAGGAGGAAAAATTAGGAGGGAAAAGGATCAGTTAATAAACTTTCCATTTGGAAGGAAAAAACAAAAGCTCAATGCTAACTCAATGCTACCTCACTCTTTATAACCAAGCTTTTGAAAGCATCACATAAAAAACCCCAGAAGGCATACAGGTAAAAATTAATAAATGTATTCATGGAGACTACTAGCTGCCTACCCTATCTTGATTTCTCTACTTTCTTTTTAATTTTTTAAAACTAAAATTGTATATATTTAAGGTGTACATGATGATTTAACATATATTCACACGTGCACCGTGAAATGACTACTACAAGTCAAGCTAATTCACCAAACTAAAAAGCTTCTGCACAGCAAAGAATAATCAACAGAATGAAAAGACAACTTAATGGAAGAAAAATATTTGCAAATACATATCTGATAAAGGATTAATACCTAAAATATATAAGGAACTCTCACAACTCAACAGCAAAAAGATGCAACCCAATTAAAAAATGGGCAAAGGATTCGATTAGACATTTTCCCAAAGAATACATACAAATGGGCAACAAGTATGTGAAAAGGTGCTCAACATCACTGATCATCAGGGAAATGCAAATCAAAACCACAATGAGATATCACCTCATACTTCTTAGGATGGCTATTCCTAAAAAAACAAACCAACAAGTGTTGGTTAGGGATGCAGAGAAAAGGGAACCTTTGTATACTGTCGGTGGGAATGTAAATTGGTAATATCATTATGGAAAATGGTATGAAGGTTCCTCAAAAAGTTAAAAATAGAACTACCATATGATCCAGCAGCCCTCTTCTGGGTATATACCCAAAGGAAATGAAATCAGTATCTCTAAGAGATACCTGTGCTCCCATGTTCACTGCAGCATTATTCACAATAACCAAGACACAGAAACAACCTAAATGTCCAACAAAGAAAGAATGGATAAAGAAATTGTGAGATTTATACATATACTGATATATTTTATACATACATACACAATGAAACATTACTCAGCCTTAAAAAAGAAAGAGATCCTGCCACTTGCAACAACATGGATGATCCTCTAATTTCTTACTAACAACACAATTTTGTCTGATGCTACAAATACATTTCTCAGTCCCTCTTAGAAACAGAGGTGGCCAAATAACACATCTGGCAAACAAGATATAAGCAAAATGGATTGAGAGGAGCTTCCACAAAAGCTTCTAAAAGGGAAAAGACTCAAAGTGTCAAACCCCTACATCTCCTACATCTCATATTCCTGCTCAGAACCTGGAGCCAACGGCTAGAGCTCCAGTAATCACTGAAGTAGAGGAACTAAGTATGGCTGAAAGGTTGAGAAGGTGACTCAGTATCTTCAGATGTAAGAGAAAAATACAGTACATCTCTATTTTGTTTAAGCCATTGTTGTCTGGATTTCCATTACTTGTGTCTGAACTTAAACTTAACTGACAATAGACTTTAAAAAATTCAATAAAGTTGAAAGCTTACTAACATAAAAATATATCCAACATTTATGACAAACGATTAACTGCATTAATTAAAATTTTTCTAACAAATCAGTAAGATGAAACACTCAATGTGAAATTTAGAAGATCAGATCTCATTCATAATAAAAGGTACAGCAAAATAATGATTTTCACTTATTAGATTGGCAAAATTTTTAAAGTTTAAAAATAACCCCTGTTGGTTATTAGGTAGTAGCTATTAAAATTTTAAAATGCATACATCTTTTTCTATCTTAAAAGGACTTTCCCTCTACCTTACTTCCTCCCAATCTACCCACCCCATCTGTCTTTTCATTCACTGCAAAATTTGACAAATATTTTAAAGCCCCCTTCTCCAATTCAGGGCCATCTACTTACTCTCACTAAAATTTGGTTTCAGTTTTTGTGCCTCTACTGAAACTGTTTTTTCTAAAATGTCAAATGCCAAATTCAATGCCCTCTTTTCAGTCCTCATCTTCCTACATCTCTCTGTGGCATTTCATTTGGTACTACTGACACTCCCCTTCTTAAATGCTCTGCTCTTACGGCTTTGAAACTATACATTGGGTCTCCTATCACTCATATTTCTTTTCAATTGTCTTCCAGCTACCAAGAGGTAGTGGGTTTTTTAAGTTTCTATCCTTGATCATGATACCTTTTATACTCTTTCCTTAGGCAGTCTCATCCACACCAATTTCTCTAATTACTGACTTTATTTTGTATAATGATTATCACAACTATGCCTCTGCCCCTGACCATCTCAAATTTCCCACTTGAATTTTTCAATCATTAACATTTTTACACAATGTTCTTTGACTCACTCACTTGTCTATTTCAAATCCATCATCCTACTCCTCCAAAGTCAACTCTTTCCTGTATTCTCCATCCCGGCATGCCCTGTCCCCTCTAAGCTTCCCAATTAATTTTGTCATCAATAACAAAAAGGCAAATTAAAAATTCTCAATTTTAACAGCTAGTAACTTAAAGGGGAAATATTTAAAACATTTCCTTTAAAAATAAGAGAAAGGGATCCCATGATCGCTGCTTCTATCTGACACCCTGAGGTGTCTTAGCCACTGCAAAAAAGGAAACTGAAGGTATAAGGTTCTGAAAATAAGAACAAAACTGTCATATTCAGACACCTATGGATGTACACTTAGAGAATCCAAATCAGTAAAATGATTAGCTCACTGGTTTATTATCAATATACAAATGTTACTTGTATTTCTAATTACCAGCAACAGCAATTATTTTTCATTAAAGGATACCACTTAAAATATCTATAAAATCTAACAAAGCTGTGCAAGATCTAATTACAAAAAATATAAAATTTTTTTCAATAAAATGAATTTAGAAAAATATCTTGTTCCCATGAATATATCATATCATAAAGATACCTATTTTCCCTAATCTGATTTACAGTTTCAGTAAAATTCTAATTAAAAAATCCTAATAGGTTTGCTTTGTTTTTTTCTTTAATGGAACGTGATTTTAAAACATATATGGAAGAGCAAAGACCAATAGCAGTCAAGGCACTCCTGAAGACGAGGTTGCCCTCCCAAAAGCATTACAGAGCTACAGTAATTAAGACATGTGATACAGGAAAAAGGATAAATTATCCAGTGGAACAGAATAGAGAACCTAGACACAAAAACACAATCTACATATAATTTTGCTTATAAGACAGGTAGCAACACAAATCACTAGAGGAAGAAGAAACTGCTCAATAAAGGGGCTAAAACAACTAAATATGGAAAACAAAGAAACAGGATCCCTTATACCACACACAAAAATCAATTCCAGTGAATTAAAGATTTAGATATAAAATTCAAATCTTTAAAACTTTCAGAAGGAAAAAAAAAGAGATGGAAAAGTATTTTTCTCTCTTTGGGGTAGGAAAGCAAAAACATCCTGAAGAAACAAAGAACATGAACCACAAAAAAGGCTGATATATTAAATTATACTAAAATTAAGAACTTATACTCATCAAAAGAAAGTAAAAAAGATAAGCCACAACTAGGAGAAGATAGAGGCAACACATACATCCAAAAAGATGCAGAATTACAAGGAATTCCTACAAATAATAAAAGATAAACCACCCAATAGAAAAATGGTCAAACATTTCATAGAATACGAAACACAAGTGGCCAATAAATATGAAAACGTGTTTGAACACATTAATTATCAGGGAAATATAAATTAAGACCTCATTGAGATAATATTTTATATCCACTAGATTGGTAAAAACTCAGAAGAATGAGAATATCAAGTTTTGAAGAGACAAATTAATGGGAAATCTCATGCATGGCTAAAAGGAGTACAAGCTGATTTGACTTTTTCGGAAAATAATTTGATCTTAAGGTTGAGCATGTCATACCTTATTTTCCAGAAATTCTACTCTTCAATGTTGGTGTAACTACCTTAGAGAAATTTTTGCTTATATATACCAGAAGAGGTGTATAAGAAAAGTCATAACAGCATTTGACATGGTTGATCATCTCTTTCTTGAACCATTTTCTTCCATTAGCTTATATGACCTCACTCCCTTGTGTTTTCTCCTTTCTCACTGTTCCTTCTCAAGCTCTCTTGCTGGCTTTTTCTTGTCTTTATACCCTCTAAATATTAGAATACCCTATCTTGCAGGTCCTTCTATCTTCATCTGTCTCCCTGGATGATCTCATCCAGTCCCATGGCTTTACCACTCACAAGCTCCAAACTCCACCTTGAATGCCAGAGTCTTACATTATCTAAATAACCTATTCAACATCGCCAATTGAAAGTCTTGGAGTACAGAAGTCATTCATGCTGCTCTCCTTTGCAGCACTGCTCTTCCCCAGCTCCTTTGAAATAAGGTGTGGTCGGATGACCAAGTGTGGTCAGTGAAATGCAAGCAAAACAAAACACGTCTGAAGTAATACTAGCGATCCATTTGTAATCTCAAAGTTAACATGGCCCAAACAGAATCCCCACCTGCACTTCTCCGAATCTTCCATCTCAGCAAATGGTACCATCATCCATCCGTTGCTCAGGCCAAATACATAAGTCATTCTAATTCTTTTCTATCTCTCCTCCAACTCCAGAAAATTTATCATTAAGATCCGTGACCATGCCTTCAAAGTAGATATTACATCTGCTGCTCACCACCTCCACTGCTATTACCCTAGTCTCAACCACGCTATTTTCAATACCACAGTGGAAAACTGTGATAGTCTTCTAACTAGTTCCCTCATTTCCAATCTCCTTACCATGCCCTAAGGCCCTATACCATCTGCTTCTGCCTACCTCTCTGACCTCACTCTCATATTATCTAAAGATAATCCAACCACATGGGCCTTCTGCAATCATATGAACATGCTATGCTCAAGGCCTTTACGTTTTCCATTCCCCTCTGCCAGACCCATCTTTTCTAATCATTCAGATCTCTGCTCACATATCACCTCCCCAAAGAGGCTTCATCGTCACTCTACCTAAAATACAACAGATTCCAGTCATTTTACACGCTAGTTATGAATTTACTGTGCCAAATTCATTCTTCAATGTCTGCTCTGCAAACATGGAGCTGAGTCTTAAAAATCTTTCTTTTTGAGCATGGTGTTAAGCTTTGTCATAGAAGATACCAGAGAGATATTACAAGAGGAAGGGATTACCCTTCCTGGTGCCAGTGTGTCCTTGGCAGGTTCCTGCTGTGCAGGCAGGTTCTCCAGCACCTAGCTCTTGCAGTGCACAGAAGGCAGCAGCACCCTAAGGCCAGCAGCTTCCCCCAACACTCCCTCTCCCTTGGGAGGCTTCAAATCAGAGTATCTCTGGCCAGACATCTCTCCATGAATAGCTTTCTAGGGTACCCTAGAGCATAGGCTAATAAACATGTTCTTAAAGGGCAAGACAATAAATATTTTAGGCTTGCAGGTCATAAGGTCATAACTCTGCCCCTGTAGCAAGAAAGCAACTACAGACAATATGTAAGTAGACTGAGCATGGCTATATTCCAAATAAACTTTACTTTTAAAACACATGGTTGGCCCACAGGCCATAATCTGCCAACCCCTGCCCTAGAAAGCATATTTCCCAGCAAGTTCTGAAGGATGGATTTCTAGTAAGTCCCACTAGTGTGGCATCAGTGAAGTCTTTGCCATTCAGTGAGATATGGTCATTCTCTCTCCAACAAGGTCTTAGACTTCAGGGAAGGGCTCTTACTTGGGCACTTGCTCTTAGGCCTACCAGTGATGGCTGCTTCTTATAACTGCTATTCCTATCTTCTTTAGAGTTTTCTTTACCCCAATTCTCCTGATATAGTTATCCTATTAAACTTTCTCTGTTCAAAATACTGTGTGATTTCTGTTTCCTAATTGCACTCTCTCTTTACCCTGCTTTATTTTGTTACTTATCACTAACTGAAATTATATTATTTGTGCTTGCTTACTTTTTAATTATCAGTATCCTTCACTAAAATGTAAGATCTATGAAGGCAGCTATTTTGTTAACTACTGAATGAATTCCTACTACCTAGCACACTGTCTGGTCGTAACAGAGTCACAACTATTTGTGAGTGACAATAAATGAGTCTTTGATCACAGTGGACCAAATTATATTTTTAGAATTTCAACTCTTGGTTATATATATCAAATGAGGAGATGAATGCCTCTTGTTTATAATGCTCTCTCTCTCTCAAACACACACAACCCTAACTCACTAATATTGTTCTGTGACTGCTTATGGTATTCCTTCAGTCTCTACTTCAAAATTAGTAAATAACTTCTTTCAGTGCAAAATTTCTACCTTACTGCTGTTTAAACTTGTGAAGCTTAAGCACTGCAACACAGCACTCTCCCTATGCATTTTATAAGGGACAAAAAGCCACTATTACTCAGTAGGATGGGAAGGATGGTAGCTTCTCTTTAGGCCTAACCCATAAATGTTAGCAAGCTTCCAAATAGTAATTGTTTCTGCTCAAACTGGTACTCTTGGTTATAAACGTCCAAAATACTCTTAATAATAATCTAATACTTCAGCCCCATTTCTTTAAAACAGTTTCCAAAATAGAAATCTCTTTTTTAAACAACCAGTCTATAATTTCTTAATGTTTACCAACCATTCCTTGTGAGTCTCTAGCTCTTTCTCTTACGTATACAAATAAAAAATACTTATCTGTGAATCTGTCAACTTTTCTGTAGGTCCATCTAAAGTGGATTTAACCCCTATTCTGCCACATTTGTGGCCTTTCTTATTTCCACTTGGGAGTACTGCTGGGAAATTCAAAACAATACCATAACACTGGGAAGTCTAAAGATCTACTGTTCAAATTCATCCAAAACAGCTAGAAAACACTGGACAAATTCTGGTTTTGCTCCCTTTCCCTCCTATTTCCTGATTTGTCTCTGCTGACTTGAGATGGATAGGGAAGCAGAGACTGCCGTAGGGCACAAAAAGGTGGAACAGATGGGTATGAAATCTTTAGTGGAAATCACTTCTTGGTATTCTCAAGCAACCTGAAGAACTGAGACAAAGGCAGTAACACTGGTAAAACAGTGACTTTACAGTTCTTTCTTTTTTAATATTGCTTCACTTCAACATACACTGAGTATCATATATCAGTAACAGTAAAGGCTGTTCCTTACGATCAATGGCAAGAACTTCCATTCAACTTCCACAACTTCTTGTCCCTGAAGATCAAGTTTCCCCAGTTGCTACCAAGCTAAACCTGTGCCCTCTGTTTAGGACTCTGTTACATTTAAAACAGCTTTAGGTTGTTCAACAGTACTATCCCTGTCCTCGATTCTGGTAACAGACTGCCTACCAGAGCCAAAATACCTATAGGAAATGTAAAAACAGACAAAAAAAGAAAGGAAAAAGAAATATCAGTGGGGAATTTCGGGGATGTACTGTATGTTTTAAAGACACTCAGAATCTAAAGACATTTCTATTATTTGAGTCTATAACAGTATAATTTTGATTGTTCAGAATATTATATTTCTACAATTAATGACATCAATGGGGTATTAGTTCATTTCCGTCATACTACAAATTTTAAGGAAAACTAAAGTTATATGAGTCTTCAGGAATATTAAGCCAAGCTTTTCAAACTGCAGTTGGTAAGAGTTTTCTCCCCTTGCCTTATACTCTACCTAGAGTAAATTATTTTCCACAAGTGAAAACAATTGCATAAAAGATTGCCTCCTTTCCAAAACATCTGCTACTTCTAAAAGGTCTTAATATGATTTTCACTCAGAGAGTATAAATGCTAAATTACCTCAAGAGAAGTCCAGCAAAACAAGTTTGAAGGAAACCAGAAACGACCATAAATAGCAACTTCTAAAAGATGAGAGTAAATTATTTTGGTTTTTCCATCTAACATCATTGTTCAATTAAAGTTTCACCTTTCATTGTTAACACTGTTTTCGGAAAAATCTGTGGGAACATAAGACAACTTCCTTAGGCAACTAAGCATAGCCCAAGACATTAATCCAGAATTGTCCACTGACTTGTGGAGGAGTAACATTTTGGTATAAAAACTAAATATTGTGACAACCTGTATTAAGTGTACGGCCGTTGATGGAAGAATGATCTGGGGGCTCAGAAATCTATGTTAGAGCCCCACCTCCAATAATGCTAGCTTTGTAATTATAGATAAATAATCTAACCTAAGCTTCAAATCTACATAACGAAACTAAACCAGATGATCTTTGAGATTCTTTTCAGGCATCATTCCACTTTTATCATTCCTACCATTTCCATTACATAGTCCAAGGATTTCACTGCTTCATCAAACATTAAGTACCTACTGTGTCCCTTGGCACAGATACTGTCCCTGTTCTCACTGAATTTATATTTTAACTGTCCCACTATGTATTAAAAAATGAGTAGCCAAAACATAAGCTTAGACTTAATAATGGAAAAAAATAAGAATGATTTTTTTTTTTTGCGGTACGCGGGCCTCTCACTGCCGTGGTCTCTCCCGTTGCGGAGCACAGGCTCCGGACGCGCAGGCTCAGTGGCCATGGCTCACGGGCCTAGCCGCTCCACGGCATGTGGGATCTTCTCGGACCGGGGCACGAACCCGTGTCCCCTGCATATCGGCAGGCGGACTCTCAACCACTGCGCCACCAGGGAAGCCCAAGAATGATTTTTAAGTGGTTTGTTTATTTGGCTTAGAATTCAGAAAATGATGCATTTATGGATTAGTATGAAACTCTACACATTTGATACTGCCCATAAAAGTATTAAAATATGTTGGCTAATGAGAATTTATTAGACCTGCTGACAGAATACCCCTTAACTAAAACCAATTTCCAATATATTTAGGTACCATTTCTAGGCAATAAAAACAAGAAGGCCCACCCAAGACAAATAGGTGTGATAAAGTCAGATTGGGAGTGGGGAGACTCTCAGTCCAATCTCCTACACATGCACAAGGCTGAGTAACTGCAGTCTGTGCTGATCCATCCTTGTCAACTTTTAATCCTTATGACTGATGAAAAACATGAGACATCTGTTTATTTTTAAGTGTACACTGGCGGCTGGCTTCCTTATTTTCACCCCTTCTTTGTACAACTGTACAGAATTCATCAAATGCCTAATGCACAACATCCACTCGATGCTACTGACCTTCAAGAAAATTAAGTCCTAGAGGGAGATAAAGAAAATAAACAAATGACAGCAATATAAGGCAGACTGTGGTGTTACAGTAGTCAAAACTTCACGTACTCAATATAGTGCTCCCTGTTAAGATAATAAAACTGAGGGTTCCTAGCATAGGAAACAAAACAGAAAAGGAACAGAAAAGAAAGTGAGAAAGAGGGGAGATAAGATTTACTCAGCACTTAACAGGTGCCAGGCACTGTGCAGGTAGTTTTCACTTACTCTTTTCCAGGCCTCTAAACAAGATAATGTCCAAAACAGATGACCATCTACAATAAGAGAACTCCACTCCCCTTCACAAAACGATTCCAATAGCCTAAGTGTATTGTAACGCAAATGCTCTGTTTATGTAATAATCATTCTAATTAGAATCAGTATTTGGATCTAGAGGGGGTCTTGGATCACCTAAGTAACCCATTCATCTTATGGACGACGACACTTGGGTCAGACGAGATAAGGAGCCTGTTTAGTGGCAGAATTGGGATCAAACCAATAGTCAAGACATCCATACACCACATTGCCGGCAACTGTTTAGTGAAATTCAGTGATTCGTTTTTGCTCTCCACTATGTTACTGAACACCTGTCTATTGGCACTTTTATTAAAATAATCATAAAAATCCGTTTATAAAAATGGCTCAGAATCGCGAAATAATGTACCATTTTCTATATAATATTTTCAAGCCTCCTGATAAGCTGTAACCTGCGTTTGAACATTTGCCTCCTTCCCTGACTGCCGTCCTCATAAAGATCTCAGATGCGAGGCGGACTGTCTGTCTGTTTTAGGGGCGAGAATCAGGTCGCGAAGGTAAAGACTGCCTCACATAAACCTCGCGTTGAAGATCCCGGTCAGAGCTGCCCGTGCCCCCAGAGAGCCGCAGCCCGCGAGCCCGGCGGGAGGACGGAGGATGAGTGTGCAGTAACGTGGCTCCCGCTCCCTCGGCTCGTCGGCCGCCCTCGTTCCGCCGGGCTGGTTCCGAACGCCGCCCGGGTCGGACCGTTACGGGGTCTCCCGGGCCGCGGCGCCCCACGCGGGCCGCCCCTCCCCCACCGAGGCCTGAGCCAGCGGCGCCGGCCGGGACCCCCGCAGCTCCCCGCGCGAACAATACCGGGGTCCCCCGCGAGGCTGCACGCCGAGGCCCATGCCACCCCGCCACCCCCGCGCCGCGGGCCTCACAGAGGGCGTCGAGCCGCAGGCCGCGAGAGACAACCCCGCGGAAGAGAGCGAGAGAGGAGGACGTTAGTTAGGGGGTTCGGAGGCCGCCGTGCCCTCACCCTTACCTGACTCCAGGTGATGAACTCGTTCGTGTGGGTTTCCTCCACAAGCGTCCACAGCTTGCTGAGGAAAGCCGGCACGTTCGAACTCTGCTTCATTGTTAACGAGGCGCAGGAATTCCTAATTCTACACCCAAACGCGGCGGTAGCGGCGGAGGCGGAGGCGGAGGCGGCGGCAGCGGCAGCGGCGGAGGCGGAGGCGGCAGCGGCGGCGGAGGCGGCAGCGGCGGCGGCAGCAGCTGCTCCCCAAGAACGCCCACAACGCAGGCGCAGCAGCTCCCGGGCCCCGCCCACCTCGCCCCGCCCCGCCCCGCCAGGCGCGCAGTGAGGCGGGGTAACCAGGCGGCCGCACGTGACTGACCAGTCTCCCCGCTCGGCCTGTGCTCACTGGTCCCGCGCCGGTCCCGTTCCCGACCAATCCCAGGAGCCGACCGCACAACAGAGGAAAGCAATTGGATGCTGCAGATGGGGAGGGGTGGGAGCAAAGCGGGACGCTGCTTTCTCATTCGACCTGTCTATAGGAGCTCTCGCTGTAGCGGATCTTCTGCTTGGGGGCCTGTGTTTGGTTGTTTCACGTGGAAGCAGCTTTGGATGTTTGGACTATGGCTGGAAGGCTACAGAAAGTCCTCAGGGGCCTTTGAATCATAAGTTTGGTAGGCAAAGTGTGGGTTGCGCCAGTCAGGCAGGAGGAAGGGGTGTAATAGTTCACACGGGGGGAAAAAAACAGCTTTCAGGTATGATTTGGTAGGCCCCAAATTGAAACTGTGTTAATAATAATGAACCTTGTCCTTAAATTTTCATTAGGAAAAATATCGTTCCTATAAAACACATTTATCAAATAGAGGAATTTAAATAAGTCACTCTTTACTAAGCACGTACTACAGTGAACCAAGAACTGTAATAGGCAGCTTACATGCTGTTTAACAGACATGGAATGTGTACTATGTGCGCAGCATAAAAAGAAATAGTATCATTTATTCTGTTTTAATCAATTAAAATAATTGTTCCTGTAGGTACTTTACAGGTATGTTCTTAAGATAATTATCCCTGTATGTCCTTTACAGATTTGGTATAGTGGAAAAAATATTGGACAAGGAGGAGTCAGCATATGAGTTTAGACCCAGCTTCAAGGACACATTAGTGGATATTTAATTACACTGGTAGTGTGTGTAATTAGAGCTATCCCTTAATCTGTCTGTGCCGGTCTTTCCCATCTCCTCATTGGGAATAAAACTGTCTCTCTTTTCACCCCTTAAGATAACATTAATAACATAGGAGGTTTGAAAATATAAAGAATTGTACAAAATTTAAAATTTTTTATGAGTCAGAATGTAAACATAAGAATGTACAAACAAGTCAGAGATAATAATTAACATTTTATAAGAAATTCAACGTAGGATTGGTTTACCTCCTGGGTACATGTAATTTAATACAATAAAAAATAAAATACATACAATTTCCAACAAGCATATATTTATTGAAATTTGTGTTTGACTTTGTGTCTAGCAATGATGTGTTTGCTGAAACAAAATCAGATCTGTGGTGGGAGACATCCAATAAATGAACTAATATTTGATGAGCACTTACATATGCCCAGGGTTTTACATATATTATATCATTTAATCCTCACGACAACCCAGTGCAATAGGTCTTATTATCCCGTTTTTCCAATGAAGATTCTGAGACTCGAGAGCAAGTTTACCTATATCACAGCTAGTAAACAAGAGAGGGTATTTACACTCAGGCTTTATTGAGTTCGAAAGCCTATGTTCTTTCCATTGTATGATGATGACACCATCTCAATACTTAAGATGTTTATACGCTGACTTAGGACACAAGAGGAACACAATGATGAGCAATCATTAATATTTTAAGAAGAGCTAAATTTGTCGTATAACTGTACTGAAACGTTTAGAAAGACAGAGTAGAGTGAGTTAAGGTCGTAAGGGAAGAATTCTCAGAGGATGGGGACCTTAAGTTGGGTCTTGAAGTACAAATGCATTTGGCTAGCTAAAAAGAAGACAACACTGAGCAAAGGTGGGGAGGCCAATGAGCACCGTCTGCCTGTGGAGATTGACAGCACAGGAGGTAGTGTCTGAGGAGAAAATGTGGCCCACTTTCATGGCATTGCATTGTTTCCATCTAAAAACAAAACAAAATGGTGTGGTTAGATACAAGCAGAAACTCCTCTTTGGGCATTCAACCTGTGTAGTTGTAGGCCTATGCTTAGTAGGGCCCCTTGCTTGGTTTAATGCTCTGCTGTCACCATCTTGAAATTCTTAGTTTTTGAACAAAGGACCCTGTATTTTCATGTTGCTTTGGGCCTCTCAAATTACGTAGCTGGTCTGCTTCCAGTATATTACACTTACAGACCAGTGGTTCTCAAGCTTAGGCATGTATCCAAATCACTTGGAGGCGGAGGACTGTCAATATAACAGTTGATCAGGTATCACTTATAATACTCACGAGGCCAGCTATGGGGTTATTTACCAGATAATGTGATGATGGCACCAGGAAATAGATAATGTGTCTAAAAGAAAGTGTCTAGGGTTGGAATGGAAACCATGTCTTTCATAGTCTGAAACATATGCTTTCTTCCTTTATACCAATGTGCCTCAAGCTTTAAACCTACATCAGAATCACCTGGAGGGCTTCTGAATAAACAGACTGCTGCTTCTCCCCCCGTTCCCAGCTCTACTCAGTAGATCTGGGGTTCAGGCTAAGAATTTGTATTTCTAACAAGTTCCCAGGTAACGCAGAAACTGTTGGCCCTTGGACCACACTTTGAGAACCATTGTTATATAGGAAAAATTAGTAAACTGACTTGCCCTTGCTAACATTTACAGACTCATTGCTACTCACCCTTCACCTCAACAAAATCCAGACTTTCCAGGAAGAATTTAAACTACTGTGTTTTATTTCTCTATGAACATAATCTTTAATATTTATTGTAATTAATAAACTCTTTGAAAACTTTAAGTACTGATTAGAGACATTTGGGGGAAAAGAAAATCATTATTGGCTCGTTTGCACCTAAATATAAAACTGAGAAGGGAAGAAAACCAAATCAAACTAATTCACAATTATTTGCCACCTACAATATCCCACAAATATCAGAAGAAACACATTTGAGCCAGTGTCAACAATTTTGAAATGTTTACAATATTAGAGGATAAAAATGTCACTTTCTTAAAGTGAATTGCCTCCTGTTGGCTACAAATTAGAAAAGTTGGAATATTTCCATGGCTCACTTGCAGCCTGGAATGTAAGATTTAGAAGATATAGAATAACATTAGAAAATATGAGTGACCCAGACCTTTTCCTAGGAAATAGAAAAGCATACTGTGGCATGCTTCGAAACTTCAAAGTGTCTGATTCAAATTGTATAAATTCTATCTAATCTATTATGCAAAACTACTTGGAGTCAGCACTACAACCAGAACTAGCTTGTAATTATTATTTTCAAGGATAGCAAGACTGAAGCCAAAGGCTAACTGCATAGAGGTTTCCAGCTATTTATATTCCTATCTGGACCAAGTGTTGATTTTTGTCAATTTTGGAATGGCCTATGGGGCCTTAAGCCAATCACTTGACACCTCTAAATCTTAGATTCTTCTATGTAAAATGTGAGTAAAAATACCTGTTATACTCACTTCACAGAGTGGTTTTGAGAGTTCGATAAACTGCTTCTTCCTCCAGTCCACGCTCACAGTCTTTACAGAGATCTTTCCAAGACACAAATCTGAAAAGGTCACTTCCTGACTTAAAACTGTTCAGCGGCTTCCATTATTTTCAGAATAAATCCAAACCCCTTAAAGATGGCATAAAATGATCTTCTGTGATCTGATGCCACCTACAATTTCAGTCATTGTCTACCACTCTCCACAAACACCTAACCCTTAGCCACACCCAATTCTTGTACTTACCTTGCAGATCATATGCTTGCATACCTCTACATATGTCCATGAGCTGTTGCCTCTGTGTGGAGAGCCCTTCTTCTTCCCCATTATCCCAAAAGAAAGTTCCTCCTTAGCCTTCAAGGTCAAGTACAATTCCATACAGAAGTCACCTCTTTCAGTCAAACTCTCCCTGGAGGCCTTTATAATAGCACTTATTAATAACTAAATAAATAACTACTTGTTATGTATTTACATGTGTTTTTTTCATACTAGGCTATGAAACACTCTCAGCATAAAGACTAAGTCATATTTACATTTATTCTCATCTAAAATGGCTCTCACAGTGCTGGTACACATAAGACTCTCAATAAATATTTATTGAATTAAGCAATGAATACGTGAACAGATGAGTGCTAACCATCAGTTTAATCTTCCATGACCCCCAAATTTGGATGACTCGTTCCTCCCCTGCGCCCCCATAGCATGTGGAACTTGACCCTCATGGTGTTTGCCACATTGCAGTTGCTCATTTACTTCTCAGCAACCCTCACTAGCCTAGCAGATTGTGCTTGCGTTGTTCACTCTTGTATCCTTATCCTTAGCAGTTAGCACAGTGCTATAATATAGCAACAGCTCAATAAATATTGGTTAATAAATATTTTAGTTTCTGATATCTTTTGCATAAAATGTACTCTACTTAATAGTAAAGAAACACCTTACAAATTATTAGGGCTCAGTCCATACAAACTTTTTAGTTTATAGGAGAAGAAAATGAAGAGAAGGGGAGCTTAAGGATAGCTCAGCTGAAAGGTATGTGATTGAGGAGCTATTTGTGGAATAAGTATCAGAATCCTGGAAATGCCAGACGTTAATGGAATGTCATAGAGTCCCAGGCTTGAGGTCATTTGTCTTTGAAACAAACAAACCTTTGGCGATAGCAGCAAAATGCTTAAAGACCCTATGGCTTTTGAATAAGTAAAGGGCTAGGAGACTGTGAAAGTTAATTTCTTAAAATTTTCAAGAAGGTCAAAGAAGAATCTTCTTTCTTTCTAAGGCTACAACTTGGATATAAAAGGGACTGGCCGGAGGAGCTTTTTAAGTAGGAAATGTGGTAGTATCACTGTACCAGCCTTGGGCTGGCACTGCTGTACATGAAACTTCCATTGTATGCCACATGTGCTAAAATCCAGCCAATTATCCAACGACAGTGACAAACTGGTCCAGATTTGTGCAGGACTTTCCCATTTTAGTACTGCAAATCCTATGTCCCGGGTACTACCTCAGCCCCAGGTAAACCAGGATGGTTCGTCACTGTAACTCCAGCCTCTTCAAGCTACTGATGTTGGACAGGAAGCATTGACTTATCAAGCTAAGTTAGGTGACTTATATAGCAGCTAGCACAAATGAGAGATCTACAACTTTAATGCAGTTCTTAGCCTTTCTGGAAGCAAGGTGGAGGTACTCTTTCACAGGCACCCCAACAGATAGCTGATAAAAAGAAGGAATCTATGTATCCCACAAACCAATATCCTAGTGGAGGCCCAGATCCAAGCTGAAAGATATCGATAAGGAAGAGAACTCAGGCCAGAAAACTTAAAAGAACTGGAAGCATTAGAAAAATGTAGTAGATTGGCGACATGGCCTGTGATGTAAGCCTTCCACTATAATAGCATCGTGCTAGGGGTCCGGTTTCCATTCCCTTGGGACTGGTTTTGCTCCAAGTGGAGGTGGTAGCCAAGATAGGTGTTTGGACTTCATCTTTCTAGATAGCGGGGTTTAAATGATCATTTTATTCAAATCATTTGATGGTGGAGATCTGAGCCCCCTCAATGATTAAATGTGTTGGGTTATATGGCTTGTGTACAGAAATTTACCCATACCTTGAACACAAGATTGAACTGGAGAAATTGGCTTCAGTGAGGAGGTACCACTGTCAGAGATGTGTGCCATGATCTGAGAGGTGTGTAGGGAGAGGTGGCAACCACTTCTAACCTGTTTACCGTTTAGCCAATTACTATGAGCAGCATCGAGGGACCAGCTGAAAAGGGAGATGGCCTTTCTAGTCTCTGGGCTCACAGTGTGGGTTCTGAACAGCAGACATCAAATTGAGGTCTGTTAGGATAGAGTTGAATGACTTCTGACGTTTCAGAGAAAAGTCTGGGCATTGTTTGAATGCAAGAACATATTAAAGAACTGCTAGTTAATGGCAGCATGATTATAAAGCCCTTATATATGGTGATTGTTACATTTGCTATAATTTACTTTAAAATACTACTATTTAAACAGTGGTATATAGTGTGATAGTTCAGTGTAATTTGCACCCTAAGGGCAGTTAGTTAACATTTGAATTACCCTAGTTAGGTATGCAGACTCCAGGGGTGTTAGTTAGCACTTGAAAGATTAAGCAAAGCTCACTCTCTGAAGGCTTTATCTTAATTTCATTAAAAAAAAAAAAGTTAACCAACACCAAAAGTTTTGTTAATTAGGAAAATGGATGTGGAAGTGATTTTTACTTGGCGAAATGAATGAACTTCAGGATACATGTATTGACTAGAAACATCAACTAGAAACAGAAAGCCAATAGTCTTTCTCCACTCAACTGAACTGAGTAACAAGATATCTTGAGCCAGTAGCCTCTGCGGTTCTGTAGGTGCTCTAACCTTAGGATTCTCATAAATCCTGTATTCAGAGTGCTTTCCAGGCCCGTTCAGGAGATTCGGGTAGCCTGGGTCAAAAGTAAAAATAGAGGCCCGCATACGCATTTTAGAACCTTTGAACATCACAAATCAAGTTAACAAACTGTAAAAACAAGGTAAAAATCTTCCTACCTTGACAAATATATCTTCATAATAGCATTTGAAAGATATGTGTAAAACTATAGTTTTATAAGGACAATAAGTTGGCAAAATATCCAGAAGACCAAATTTAATTATTTTTGTCTGGTGTCCATTGAATAGGAAATGTTTTAGATGACTAATAAAATAAAGACATATATAATTCATAAATCATTATATGTTTATTCTATAAACTTTTTTTCTTGCCTTTATTTCAACAAAATCATTAGTTAGGTTGTCAAGATTTGATCTTGTCAAGATCAAGATTTTTGCATAATCTGTGTTCTAATGGTAATGACCAAATAATTAAAAATGTAATTGTATTCAAAGCATGATTGCATTTAAAATCCAAATTTGAATACATTTTACAAAACATTTTAAAATAAATGTAAAAGTATTTAAAATTAAGGTTATATTAATACGTTTTAAAGTTATAAAATATTAAGAATTACATAATCAAATTTTAAATGCTTCCACCTCTTGGCTGTTGTGAATAATGTTGCTATGAACATTACTATAGATACATAGTTTTATGCATTTTGCTTTCCTCACTTGACAACACAGGGTGGAAATTCTTTCAAGTCAACTGACATAGCTGTAATTTACTTCTTTTAATGACTCCATGGTATCCGTGGTGTGTGTGCAGCACAATATATTCAGCCATTATGTTACTGGCTGGCATCCACTTTGTTTCAAGGCTTTGATTTATTTATTTTTTCACTCTGAAAGATGCTGAAAAAAAATCCTTAAATGTAAGTTATTGAATACTCGTGTTTTATTTCTCTGGATTAGTGAGTTCAGATATTCATGTATAATTTGCATGGTAAATCTATACATTCGATTATTGTACCAGTATAGAAAAAGAAAGTCCTGCTGATTAAAATGTCCCACATCTGAGCTGACAGAATGCTATTGTATATGTACCCAACACTATGACGCTCCTAGCAACCAGAAATGTCAACACCATGCTACTATGGCAATAAGCAAATGTTTAAGCTTAACAGAAAATACTCTAATATGTGGTGTTCAGGGAAGTTTTGACTATTAGATAGACATTAAAGGAAATACCTTTGTTCTTAGATACTTCCATAACATTAATGCAAAGTCAGGAAACTGTAGATTTATTACATGTGACTTTGTGACACTGGTGGCTGAAGATACATTCCATGTTGCTACTGGCCCAATTTAGTTCTGGTTTACTTTTCACTAGATTACATTTATAATTGGTAATTATCTCCTCCAGTCCTACTCAGCTGTGCAAAAAGGGTAAAGAAAATGAACTAGTGTTTATGGAGATATTTACTGAATTTGAGACCCAAAAAGATGTGATCACATTTTCATAGATTCACAAACAGTATGATTCATATTTAGTGTCTTGATTCAGAACTTTTTCACTTTAAAGCTGATGTCTTTCCACCACTTTGTTTAGGATTTACCCTTTGGGGACCCTAAAGGAATCCAAACCAAACCTGGTATCCCAGGTCTCCTATCTGATGTGCGTGGAGTGAGGGTGTGGCTTTCCCAGTCCACAGTGGCAGCCTTCCCTTTCAACTCTCTTAACTCCTCTGGACCCTATAACTGGAATTCAGTCATAGTCTTCTGATTTGCATTCTAATTCCCATGTTAGGTCAGAGCCCTGCCTTGGCTACCCATCCACTTACCTGGGCTGCTCCCTTAGCCCTTAGCCAGGATTGGCCACAGACTGGCTTAGACCCTTAAAGGCCAATTAACAAGACTGTTATAATAAGTATAAGAAAATGCAAAAAAAGTTCTGCTTTTTCCATGATGACTGCTTTGATGCTTTTTAAAAATACCAAAATCTGCAGAAACAAAACAAAAACATGTTTTGGTTCTCCTGCTTTGCCTAGTGCTTAGTTAGGTAATTGGGTGCTACAGTTCAAGTCTTGCTTTAACCAGATAGATGATTCAGATCTTGATGCTAGGTGTTATGGGCTGGATTGTGTCTTCCCCCACCGCCCCTGCCAAAAATTTCTATGTGTAAATTCTAACTACCAGGACCTCAAAATGTGACTGTTTGGAGGCAGGGCCCTTAAAGAAGTAATTAATAAGGTCAGATGGATGGGCCCTAATCCAATATGACTTGTGTCCTTATAAGAAGAAGAGGGTTAGGACACAGACAACACACAGACCAAGGGACGAGCATGTGAGGACATAATGAGAAGGTGACCATCTGCAACCCAAGGTGAGAAGTCTCAGAAGAAACCAAACCTGCCAACACATTGATCTTGGACTTCTAGCCTCCAGAATAGTGAGAAAATAAACTTCTGTTGTTTAAGACATGTAGTTTGTTATATTTTGTTATGGCAGTTTTAGCAAACTATACCTCAGGTGAGCATTACAGCACCCCAACTACTCCTTGGGTTCACTTTCTTGGGCATCAGTCCTGGCCCAGGTAAGGAAGAAGTTCACTTTACTCTGTGATATTTGTCATTAGCTAGAAAAGGTTTAATGAATAAGCAATACTTGATACGTAAAAAGAAAAAAATGGAACTGGCAGAAAGACAGGCTCCATTTAATAATGTATTAACCCTACTCCAAGTTATCAAAGAAATGAGCCACTAACGGAGTCAATAAAGAGTTTAGGTTGACCCTTAAAAACATGAAATACAAATCAAGGTATTTTATTGCTATTACTTGTTCCCTCAATAAACATGTATCTAAGATTTTCCATACCACTTGTAAAAAAAATTTCAGTAGTAATGATTTGAGACTTTACAATAAATTTACAGAGTTCTAATCATTTATATTAGTTAAATTTTGACATTTGATAATTCTTGCTAAATTTCCTTGGATAACTCTAGAAATATGCATTTTGATTTTTTATTCTCACTTTATTGGTATTTCCATAGTTGTTTTGCCTGTGTAATATAACTGTTTAATCCAAAAAAATCATTTCTCCAATTTATCTTACTTCTATTAATGGAAGATGTTATAGAAGAGCACATACTTGGAGTTTGGTAGAAACGGATTTGAACCCCAGTTCTGTTATTATTAATGACAGTGTGACTGTAGAGCTTTCTAAGCCTCACTCACAAAATCTCATAAGGTGGTTGTGAAAATTCAATTAAATAATGAATTCATCATGGATAAATAGATATGTAAAAGTAAATATCTGACAAATGTTCCCTGATACTGTCAAATAACCCTGAAACAGTGAAATACTGTTTATTTATCTGAGCAGCTCTCAGGTTTCTTCTGAGCTTACTTATAATTTTCACTTTCCACTAATGGATGTGCAGGCTTACATGTCATACTAGTCACTTATTCACTTCTAAGACATGGAATACATTGATTAGTTTAGCTGATGCTTCTTTGAGTGTCTCTTAGGTGTCCTCAATTATATTAGTTTCATGGACAAATCAAGCAAGCATACAATACTTTGTGGGACCTGCCAAAAGGAATTTATGATCCAATGAAGACATAAAATGAAAATACATAAAATAATTAAAGAATAAATATTAACTGGGTAACAGTGTCTAGGAGTACAATGAAATTAAAAGTCAGTGAGTTGGAGAGATTAGAAAAAACTTTATGGAAAGAGTGTAGAGTACTATTTGAATTGGCCTTAATTAACTCTTAATACAACAAAAACACCAACAGTAAGAAATACTTTTACAGCACTTAACATGTTCCAGGAACAATTAAAGTACTTTACATTTATTAACTCACTTAATTCTCACCAAACCCCTATGAATTAAGTACTATTTTAATCCCATTTTATGAAGGGGGAAAGAGGCAAAGGAAGGGTGAGGATTAGTAATTGTGATATTCATTCTTTCCTACCAAGTCTACAGGAAGGTGGAAGAGGTTAACCGAAAAGGAGAGTCTATTATGAATATTGCAGACGGACCATCCTCGTTGTTTGACAAATAACGTACAAAACCCCCAGTTATTCTTTAACACTCTTAAACTTCTCCCTCTCTCACCTTGTGTTATTTTTCATTTTGTTCTCTCCATTTACACTCATTGATAACCCTCCATCCCTCAAGATTCCTCACAGAGGTTGTGTCCTTAGAAAGTTTTCCTGTTAATCCCTTATATCCCCATAGAAAAATATTATAGTTTCCTGATAGTACTGATATTATACTGCCTTGATATTTATTTGTGTCTATTTCTTATTATATTATGAGCAGCAAAGGAAATGAATAATGTCTTTTTCATTTTTATTTTCTTCATTCATTCCTTATTGCTACCCTGCCCTGCAACCCTGTTGCCTACTACATATTTTTCATACTGTAGGCATGCCTTAAGCATTTATAAAATAAGTAAATCAGTGATTACAGCAGCAGATTTTGTTATTTCCATTTCACAAAAGTGGAAAAGAGGTAGCCTTTTCAATAAATGTGAAAAGAGAAAGAGGAAAAGACAAATTTTGAAACAATGGCTGATTATAAAAGAGGGGAAGCTTGCAGATGGAAGAAAAGGATGAATGAAAAAAGGAATAAATTATGAAAAAGAAATTAAAGAGCAATAAAAATAGGGGTTGAAATAAAATGTGATTGGAACAAAAGATAAAAATAGAAAAGAAAACATAGCTGTCACTTGGAGAAAAGGAGTTGTAGAAATGAAAGAAAGATTAAAAGAAGTAAAATACAAAGGAAAAGAAATATATGAAAAAATAAGTGAGAAAAACATGAGACAATAGAGAAGAGAGTAGTGAATAGGCATTTTAAAATGTCTCACTTGTGGGAATAAATCTGCAACTGGGCCACCCTAGCAAGTCCTTCTTAGTAGAAGTCATGAGTCAGATGATTTGTTTTGGCTTAATTCCTCACCCAGGGCGACAAGTCTTCATATAAGTATCCCAGACTCTGCACTGATTGATGATACTCAAAATGACGATCACGGAGGTGGTGAAATATTTGCTAATGGTGTTTCCAAAATATTTTTTAATATAATTTCCTAATTATATTTGCCCAAGAAATAATATTTAGCAAGAATGAGCTCCATTAAGGGTAGTTTGATATTTTCATACTATTTTTTAAAAAAATTATTTATTTATTTGTTTATTTTTGGCTGTGTTGGGTCTTCGTTTCTGTGCAAAGGCTTTATCTAGTTGCAGCAAGCGGGGACCACTCTTCATCTCGGTGCGCGGGCCTCTCACTGTCGCGGCCTCTCCCATTGCGGATCACAGGCTCCAGGCGCGCAGGCACTCTTCATCGCGGTGCGCGGGCCTCTCACTGTCGCGGCCTCTCCCATTGCGGATCACAGGCTCCAGGCGCGCAGGCTCAGTAGCTGTGGCTCACGGGCCTAGTTGCTCCGCGGCATGTGAGACCTTCCCAGACCAGGGCTGGAACCCGTGTCGTCTGCATTGGCAGGCAGATTCTCAACCACTGCGCCACCAGGAAAGCCCCATACTATTTTTGAGAATAAAGAAATATCTCAATTATTTCCACCAGTACGCATTGCACGCCCTCACGGTGCGGAGTTTTGCGTATGCATGCCTCCTAGGAGTTCGAGCGTGGCTCAGCTGTAGTGGTGAGACACTAGGCTCGCTGACATTCCCAGGTTGACCTGTGCCTCTAGCTCCCTCTGCTGTTCACGCTGTATTACTGCTGCGACCTGTGAATCCACGCGTTATTTTTGGCCGCTCAGTGAAAAATACATACAGCAGAAAAAGGCTCCTTATAAGAAAAAATGTCTATTAAAGAAAGATGAATCTCATTTTAAGAAGCCGCAAATGGTATTTAATTTGATTAATTTCCTAAATTCCACTATCCCAGCACTAGAATTGCTCATTCTTAGCAAAGCCACATCACTGAATATAGTACTTCAGAGAGTTGTTTCCTAGGATCAGATTTTTCTCACCTTGGTTAGTATCAGTTTTATATTTAGTAATAAGACATGAATGCATAGCAAGTGATTCTATTTGTAGATATGTTTTTTTTTAAAAGTGCCTACATGATGTTAAAGGCACATGATTTCTCTGAGTATTTCAATGATTCACTAGAACAACAGAGTTTTGTAATACACTTAGAGTATGGTTAATATTTATTTAAACATTTTTAAAAGGTTATTTTCTTACATTTTAAAAGTGTGGTCATTTCTGAGATCCTAGGAAATGATGCCAGCATTATAATATAGAATAAATTGCATTTATAATATGTATTACAATAACTATGTTATGTTATCGATATAAATTTTAAT
Source organism: Physeter macrocephalus (assembly GCF_002837175.3). Lineage (NCBI taxonomy): Eukaryota > Metazoa > Chordata > Mammalia > Artiodactyla > Physeteridae > Physeter > Physeter macrocephalus. Next base: position 40,012,840 of record NC_041223.1, read on the forward strand.
TTCTGAGAAAACTATTTCCATAGTCACTAATCCACTGAGTATTAAATACCCCCAAGAGGGATAAGTAAGCACTGTAAGACAGGCCACTAACATCCTACCGCTTAGGCAGGGCAACCAGTATAGAGGGAGAGAAGACAATGAAAGAAAAAGGGATGGGTGGGTTCGGGGGTAAGGGTAGGGGTGGGGAATGAAAGGAAGTGAAGAGGAAAAAGAAAGGAACAATTGGTGTATGTAGCAAAGGGGAATAGAGCACCAAAACATTTTTGCCTGGAAGATCATAGAAGGATGAGAATTTGGGTTAGTTGCACTCATATTAATCCTTTAATTCAATTTGACTTTATAGAGATGTTTATTACTATTATGAGAGAGCTTAAAAATTCATCAGACAAATTTAAATTTGGCTTTTCTAAGCTTTGGAATTAACCTTAATCAATGGTAAGACATGATTTTGAAAGTTATTTTAAACAAGTACTTTTCCTGTTATCAGAGCAATACTTATTCTTGTTAAAAGAAATAAAATAATAAGAAGGGTAAATAATGAAAATTAAGAGCCCTGTGGCTCCCTTCCCCATCTCCACCCGTATTACTCATCAAGAGGCATAAAATACACACACACACACACACACACACACACACACACACACACATTTGTATTTGGCACTCACAATATACCAAGCAGTACAGTTGGCCTTCTATATCCACATGTTATGATCTGTGGATTCAATCAACCCTAGATCAAAAATATTAGAAACAAAAATCCAGAAAATTCCAAAAAACAAAACTTGAACTTGCCATGCACATGTAACTATTTACATGGCCTTCACATTGTATCAGATATTATAAGTACTCTAGAGATGATTTAAGTATACACGAGGATGAGGTAGATTATATGCAAATATCACATCATTTTATATTAGGGATTTGAGTGTCTTGAGTATGATTTTGATATCCGAGGAGGTTACAGAACTAATACCCTGAAGACACTGAGGGATGGTAAGGGATTTTACGTATATAAACTCATTTAATCCTCACAATAAACACCATGAGGTATGTACTATTATCGTTCTTATTTTACAGACGAGGAGATAGGCATAGTGGTTAAGTTAATTTAGCTCTCACACAGTAGATCTCTATCGCTAAAATATGCTTATATATCTATTGCTAGATTTATCATTTTTATTCTTTATTGACTTCTTGCTATGATAGATCAGGATTTAGCTCATTTTTGCCAAGCTTTCCAGTATTCCCCTGCTTCTCAGTATATTTTTATCAAAAATTTAATCTTCTATGTAGTAGCTTTAGTTTAGTTTAGCTAGTATAATTTTTTTACTATCTTGATTTCTTGTTTCTCCAACTATAGAGTATCTTTTGACACTTCTCTATAAACACAAACAGTAGCCCTGTTCTTCAGTTTTCCTAGTTTCCCTTCCGCCTTCACCTTTTATCACTGAACTTTTACTTTTTTCACGGTTCACACCACATACATTCTATGCTATAACCACGATAATTTTATACTTTGTCCATAAGTTGATTTTAAAATATAAAATTCAGTAGACACTGTTCATGTTATTAATGATTGTGTAAAATATAAATGTCCTTCACTGAAGAGGCAAGTAGTGCATTATATTTATATTTCCTTTTACAATTGTTTCTTTCTTGTAGAGTTTCTAACTGGTTTTGTTTTTTCCTTGATCATTTGCCTTTACTATATTTTACATTTTGTTCAAACTACCCATCATGCAGTCTATGATACTGTGAACATTTTTTTCCCGCCAAGCTCTCCTGCTTGGAGCCCTCCATCATCCTCATGATTAGCCAATGCTCTTCTGATGCTCCACTGTCATCCTGTGGCTTATCTTTACTGCCCTTCTGAGAAGAAGCCACTCTTTGCTGGTATTTTACTTTTTCTTGGATTATCCCTTCTTTTTTTTGGGCATATATCCTAAAAGGAATTTCATCAGAAAGCACCATGGTAGCTGAACTTTCTGACTGCATACATGTCTGAAAATATTTCTTGTTTCTGCCCTCACAGTTCATGGATGGTTTTGCTGTATACAGACTTTAAGGTGGAAAATCATTTTCCCTCAGAATTTTAAACATTCATCCACTGGTTTCTATCATCAGGTACCGCTGATAATTCTGATGACAGTCTGTGTTTTGTTCCTTTTATGGAATTTGTTTTTATTTCCACACTAGAAATTTAAAGTATATTCTCTTAGTTTATTGTTTTGAGGTTTTAAAATGCTATGACTCAGTGAATGTCTTCCTTTTAGTAATTGAGCCAGGCATATCATTGAGCAGACTTTCACTGAAGTACTTTAGCTGTAAGAGATTTCTTCTAGGATGATTATTAGTATTTATTATTATTATCACCTCTCTTCTATGATCTCTGTTCTTTCTAATGTTGGGCATCTTGTTTTATATTTTCTATTTCTTGTCTTTTAGTCCTATTACGCTGGAAGATTTTTGGTATTCATATTTTAATTTGACATATATTGTAACACATTTGCTTTCTGATATTTAATCTTTAATAGCATCCTGTTCTTGTTTTTTTTTTTGCTTTATACATGCAATAGATATGGTATCTTCTTGAATATTTCTGAGGATACAAGTTTTTTTTTAAATCCTCTTGTTGAGGAATTACCTCTGTTTTTCCTAGAGTCATTTTTGCTTATTTTGATCTTTCTCATTCATAGTGCAGGTTTTTTTCTTCAGATATTTGGTGGTTCTTGCTTGTTCGTTTATATTTTGGAAAGAGGTAATAGAAAAGCTGAGTGAGTTTTTGTCAAAGGCTGTTACTGCCCTGACAAGCCTTGTTGAAGGTGTGTGGGTGTGGAGATGAACATTATAATTTGGGACTCTTAAATGTCAGAGTTCCAACTCCTACACAAGCTGCCCTACTTCTTCTCAAGCACTGTATTCAATTTTTATAGAGAAGAATGGCTACTTTTACTACTTCCTTTCTTCTTTTCTCCCTCCCTCCCTCCCCCACCTCCCTTCCTTCCTTCCTTCCTTCCTTCTTTCCTTCTTCTTTCTTTCTTATTTTTTTCTTCCTTTCACCCAGCTTTGAGATGAGGGTGAATGCTAGGTAATTGGACCTTCTGAGAAAGATGTTGGCTGAGAGAGGAGGGTGTAGGGGGAGATAACTTGTTTTCTCTGAAGTCTTTCAATGAACCTCTTCGTTTTTAGCCCAGGCCTCACTTCTGCTCTCCACTGTAGTTGGCACTTCAAAGTTCTCAGTCATCTGGATTCCACTGGGCAGATGAGCTTTCTTCCACAGCTCACTCTGTGTGCATACTTATAGCATCTTCCTTTGCCTTAATTTATCAGTCATTGGTTCATCATCATCTGGTTCAGTCTTCCCAAAATTTGCTGCAATCATTTGGTGAGTGCCACACTTTCAATACTTTCTCATTGTCCATGTATATCATTTTTGTGTATACCTCTATATTATTTTTATTGAGTCTTGGGAAAGAGAGGAGATAAACATAGGTACTCTGTCTTTCATCTTGATTATTTTTCTTGGAATGAAGACAAAAATGGCCTTTGTCGTTCATGTATTTATTTGTTCAGTCAAGAAATATTAAGTGCTTGCTAACTCTATGCCATGCACTGAAAATACAATGATAAGCAAAACCAGAGAGTTTTCCTATGCTTATGAGGACACCAAAGGGGACAGATAAGAGAGGGGATCTGGCCTAATCTCAGAGGGCAGGTTCCCTGAGAAAGTGAATTTGAGTTGAGATCTGAGGAATAGGCTGAGAATGAGGTGATTAGATTAAAATGGGGTAAGAGGAAGCATGTTCTAGAAAAAGCAAAAGTTATTTACAAAGGTCCAGGCTGGGAAAAGAGAATGGCGCTTAGAGGAACTGAAAGAATTCTGGTGGCTACAATGTGGAGGACAAGGGGAAGGGCAATGTGACCTGAGATGGGTAAAGCAGGTACTGGCCAGATAAGATCAGTGAAACTAGCCTTCTTAGGTAGATTCAAGGCAGGAGTATTGATCCCTAGGAGCACTGGGAAGCCACTGAAGGATTGTAAGAGGGTTTGGGGGGTGGGAGCAATGTGATGAGAATGGCCTGGCTGTTGAGTGGTAACCTGAGCATGGGTGGGAGTGATGAAGGGAGATGAGTTTGGACATTAGGACAGCTGCCCAATTCAGAAGTGTTGGTTGTTTGAACTAGGGCTGCAGAAGTGGATATGGACAGGAGTGAACAGATTTCAGAGTTATTTAGTCGTTTGGACAGTGGAGTAGATTTGAAGAGCAAGTAAGAGGCAGTTTTTAAGGATGACTTTCAAGTTTCATGGTGTCATAGTCTAAATAAAGGGGAGCTGCAAGAGAAGGAGACTTGGGGGGGAAAGAACATAATGGTTCTGAACAGGTTGAGTTGAACTGTCCTTGAGATATGCAAATAGAGATACTGAGTTGGCTTTTGAATATGTAGATGTAAGATCTGTATACTGTGTACGGATACTAATTTGGAGTCAATAATGTAAAACTATTAACTGAGACTTTATTTTTGAATGAGACTAATTAGGAAGCGAGTATAAGTGAGAAGAGTTGAAGGCATAGCGTTTTAGTCTTAAGTATTTTCAGTATAGTATAGCAAGGAGCCTCTTCTCATTAAAAAAATTGTGTTTATAAGCAATATCAATAATTTTTCTAGAAAATAAGTTGAATATATGCCATAAAGACAGAGTTGCATGTTAAAAATGTTTACTCATAGAGGGTAGTGTAACTATTAATTGAACACACTTTGCTACATAGAGGCTATGAGGCCCAGAAAGATATCTGGTAAAAACGGTCATGAAATTCAGTTATTTTTCCTTCTCTTTTTTGGTAATAAAACATTTAGGTTTGGAAGTTTTTGTAATCTACATTTCAGTTTCCCTGTCAGTAATACAGTTTGTTTTGTTTTGTTTTTGGTAAGGAGGATAAAAGAGAGACAGGTTTTTCCTTGTTATTTAAACTATTTGTTGGTAACACAAGTGTTACATTTAATTTTAAATAGATAGACTTTGGTTTAATGTTAGAAGAAAATCTAGCTGTAGGCTTTCCAATTTACGAAGGGAAATTAGAGTTTAAATTATGTTCAAGAAAAAGTTTTTAGTAACTGCAACCATAAGTATTTATGCTAGACTCCAACTGACATCTACTTTATCTAGATAAGATTGGAAGTCATATTCCAGCAGGACTACCTGAAAATCACCTCAGTCAGATGAAAGTAGTTTCTATTTTATAACTCTAATGATGAGATTTTTCACTCAGTCTCTATAACCAATGCAACTATGTTCAATATAAATTTTACATATTTCCTCTAGGTGGTGCACAAAGCACAGTTTTTTTGTTGTTGGAAAATCAATAGAAAACTCCTAAAGCCTTTCTCGATTTTATCTTGCATCTGAATAAAACCAAATCTTCTCTATCTATCTATTATAATTTAATAATTGAGATGACATTTTGTCATATCTTTGAGATAGTGGCGTGATTACAATAACTGCTTGGAGTATACTAAAATGCAGATATAATTTTTTTCTTGGTATTATTATAAAATTAATTTCTAGCCCTCAGTGAAGAAAAATTGAACATATCCTATCCATTTCTTTTAATTATTTCAAGTGAATCATACATTTTCAAATATCATTACCATCATTAACCATACCACTATCAATGTAAAATGCAAAATAGTCTACATTCAAGTACTTCATATTAGCTCTTAGAGGTGTTTACTGCTGCTGTGCCTTCATATACATTAAGTAATTCCCATCTCTTCCCTAACATCAATGAAAGATACAGGAAGTCTGAATGCAGTGGCTTATACAGTTTGGATTAAATTTCTTCCATTTGTTGCATAGGACAGAAGCCACCACAAGAGTGCAGGGCAGGCTTTTGCAAGAAATGGTACGGCAGTGGATTGGTGAGCACTGGACTGGTGTGGCTAGACAGAATCCCTTTTTAGGTGTTAATCTGAGTTTTAATAATTTTTAAAACTTACATTGTTTTTCTAAAAGAAGTAGCAGTATTCAAATAACCCTTAAAATCTTTATTAAATCTGAATAATTCTTTAAGGTTGCCTTTTGTTTTCTTCTGATGACTAATTGATCCAGAAGTTTAAGACTATGGTACTTAATTAAGGTCTGTGTTTTTCAAATTAGGATCGTCTTTATTCTTCTCTTTGTGGTAGACAATATGGTACAGCTATTTTGTAAACAATCCATTTTTAGCAAATATAAAGTATTAGTATTGCCATGATAAACATTTCTTTTTTTTTTTTTTTTTTTTTTTTTTTTTTTTTTTTTCCAGAAGTTTAAGACTATGGTACTTAATTAAGGTCTGTGTTTTTCAAATTAGGATCGTCTTTATTCTTCTCTTTGTGGTAGACAATATGGTACAGCTATTTTGTAAACAATCCATTTTTAGCAAATATAAAGTATTAGTATTGCCATGATAAACATTTCTTTTTTTTTTTTTTTTTTTTTTTTGTGGTGTGCGGGCCTCCCTCTGCTGTGGCCTCTCCCGTTGCGGAGCACAGGTTCCGGACGCGCAGGCTCAGCGGCCATGGCTCACGGGCCCAGCCGCTCCGCGGCATGTGGGATCCTCCCAGACCGGGGCGCGAACCCGGTTCCCCTGCATCGGCAGGCGGACGCGCAACCGCTGCGCCACCAGGGAAGCCCTAAACATTTCTTGAGAACTCTGCTATCCCAGGGTTTAGTATTTCAAGGAAGACTTTTCTAAATCCCAGATACATAGTGTAAACAATAAGTAAAATACCTCTGGAGTTCAGAGTTCTATTGAGACCTCAGGCCCTCCGTTGGGCCTTGAAGAAATGGGATGAGCAAAGGTTCAGACGAGAAAAATTCCTTCTTTCCCTTTCTTTTCTCTTTCAGTTTCTTCCTACTCATTATCCTCCTGATTAATTTTAAGTTATAAATGAAATACGTGCTAATACAAAAGAAAGTAAAACAATAAAGATCTTGCCCCCAACTCTTCCTAACATTACCTAGAGGTAGCCAGTATCAAGACTTAGATGAGGATATTCCCTGATATTTTAATACATAATATTCTTATATTTTACACCAATGAGATATAACAATTTGTCTATTTTGCAACTTGTTCTCTTTTTGTTTACTAAAAGGTTTATTAAGAGATCATAAGATTATGTCAGCATGCTCTATAATTCTAACCTTCTTTATACAAAAGTGATCTCTCTGGGCTTCCCTGGTGGCGCAGTGGTTGAGAGTCCGCCTGCCGATGCAGGGGACACGGGTTCGTGCCCCGGTCCGGGAAGATCCCACGTGCCGTGGAGCGGCTGGTCCCGTGAGCCGTGGCCGCTGAGCCTGCGTGTCCTGAGCCTGTGCTCCACAGCGGGAGACGCCACAACAGTGAGAGGCCCGCGTACCACACACACACACACACACACACACACACACACAAAAGTGATCTCTCTCTTAGTGTACTAACTATATTCAGCCTTCCATTCTAGTAAGACTTGCAGTTATTACACTCACTATTATATGATATTTTGTGTGAACACAGAAAGAGTGCCTATATATTAAAAAATTTTTTTAATTTTGACATAATTATATATTCACAGGAAATGGCAAATATATGTATGTGGAGGTCCCATGCACCCTTCACCTACACTTCTTCAATCTGTAGTACAGTGTCAAAACCAGAAAATTGATATTTGTACAATCTGCAGAGCTTATTCAGACTTTGCTAGTTTTATATGCACCCATTTGTGTGTGAGTGTGTTTGTGTGTGTATACTTCAATGCAATTTCATCATAAATGCAGCTTCCTGTAGTTACCACCAGAATTACAGTAAGAACTGTTCCATCACCACAAGGCTCCCTTGTGCTATCCTGTTACAGCTACACCCGCAGTCCCTCACCCCTGGCAATAAGTAACCTGCTCATCTCTATAATTTTATTTCATGAATGTTCTGTAAATGGAACTGTATACTTTGTAAACTTTTGAGATTGCCTTTTTTTAAAACTCAGCATAATTCCCTTGAGATTCATTGATGTTATTGCAGCAACTTTTTCTTTTTACTTAACGACATATCATAAATATATTTCCATATTAGCACATATAGATCAATCATTATATATATATATTTGTTAATTTCCGAAGTGCAGTGTGCCATTGTGTAGATGCATTATAATTTATTTAACTGGTTACTTATTTCTTATTTGACCTTTGGGTTGTTTCCTAGATAGTATTTTTAATAGCACAATAATGTTTAGTAAGTAAATTTGTATATATATATGTGTATATATATATATAGGCATATATTATATTTGCCTACTTGTGTTAGAGAATTTATAGCACAAGTTCTTAGAGTTATAAAGGATGCCTTTTAAATTTTTGAGAGAAATAGCCCTCCAAACACTGAAGTAATTTGTGTTGTCAATGAATTAGAGTGCCTATTTTCCCACCTCCTTTTTAACACTGAATGTTATCAAACTTTTAATTTTGTCTTTGTCTATGTCCTGGATTAAAATTTTATTTCATTGTTTTAACTAATGTATCTTTAATCGTGAGTAAGGATGAACCATTTTTGTGTATTATTTGTTGTTTGCATTTCACTTAGGAGAAAGAAATGTAAGCATATATTCAGGGAACTATGAAAAGGCAGTTTGGAGCTGAGTCTTTGATCTGGGGAACAGTAGGATATTAGATTTGAGATGTAGGGTCCAGATTGTGACAAAATAATGAGAAGTTTAGTCTAAAGGCAATGGTAAAGGATCTAACTGAAGGGTTGGTGTAAAGTTGATATGCAGTGTGTCAAATCTACTGTAATTGGGAAACTAGAAACAGGAATTCAATTAAGGTGCTATTGTGGTGCTTCACGATCTAAAATGATGGGGGTCTAGGCTAGGCAGGATAGTGGTCCTGAAAAGATTGCTGAGAGGGGCAGTCTTAAGAATCAACAGGAGAGACCAACGACAGATTCTGTGAGAGTGGACTCCAGATTGATGTTGTGACCTAGGGGTAGGGGGATGTGGGAAATGATATACTTTATAGAAGAAAGAAAATTGGCAGCAACTGATTTGGAGGCTAAGAACTGGATGGAGGTATATGATTTTGTTTCAAATATTACAAGTCAAATGAGCGAATATTACTCCAGTGCACACAATGTGCTGGCACCATGTCCATGCTTTTATATACCGTGTGATGTTCCAAACACTTTAAGATTCCTGGTATTTTGCACTGAAAAATGTTGAAAACAATTGGAATTTGGGGGGAAGGTGATGGGAGGAAAAGGGCAAGGCTGTCAGGGACTAAACAAGATATGAAAATGTTAAGGGTTCCTAAGTCAGGCAGACCCAGCTTCCAGTTCTGGCTTTGCTTCTTTCTAGCTTTGTGACATTGGGCAACATTTAACTCCTAAGCCTTATTACCCTCCTCTCTAAAACAGAAATAGTTAAAGCAATTATCTCAAAAAACTGGTACATCAAGCAAAATAGCCCATGTAAGAGTGCTCAGCGTAGGTCCTTGCATATAGTAAACCTTTTAATTAGTTACGTTTGTTATTATAATTATGATTGGATAAAATTGTATAAGTGTTTTTAGTTCTACCCCTCTAATTTCCCCCGAAGAGGATTCTGGCTGTGCTCACTTAGCCTCTTCCCCTCAACCACCTTCCAAAGGGATTCTGATATTTCCAGAAAGGATTTTAGGTTGTTTGTGATGCCGAGTGATGAGAACAGGTGCAGATATGGAAAGGATAAAGTCAGTGGGCTGATTCTTACAGAGAAAAGTCATGGACATTTTAGACGACATCCCTCAGGACGACACAGTCTGTTGGAAAATTTCAGGAGCATCAGGTGTGAAGGTAGATGAAGAGAGGAGAAGAACCAGGCTCAAGAGGAGGCAGCAACAAAATCTCTGAGTTAAAAATTGGGATCTTAGGGCTTCCCTGGTGGCACAGTGGTTGAGAGTCCGCCTGCCGATGCAGGGGACACGGGTTCGTGCCCCGGTCCGGGAAGATCCCACATGCCGCG
>NC_041223.1:40022901-40035841 GCF_002837175.3 Physeter macrocephalus
TCCGCAACGGGAGAGGCCACAACAGTGAGAGGCCCGCGTACCGCAAAAGGAAAAAAAAAAAAAAAAAAAATTGGGAGTTTAGCGACTGAGAGTTTATGGAAACCTTTGGGGAGCAAGAGAATTGAGGAGGAAAACGAATTCTGCTGTGTTTTTGTGGACCATGCATTTAGATCTCCTTTTTATGTTCTCTGATGAAGGCAAGTAAAGGATTTGGATCAGAAATCTTACACTGTGCTGCATGTTATGTGCTACTGATGTTACTGCTGGTGCTGCCAGGCAGGAGACAATGGGGTGACTGGCGAAGAGCTTCCTTCATGCTTTTTCATCTGTGTACCACTAACTCATAACATAGTTCCTGGCACATGGATGCGCTAAGAGTAGTGATATCATGCTGAGCTCTGCTTTCCCATTTCTTTTAACAGGAGCACCGTCATTTTTCAGGTTCCTTTCTGTTTCCCAAAATAAAATGTTTGGCATCATCCATGAAGTTTCCTTCCTTTAACCAAACTGGCACCAACCTATCACTAAATACCATCCATGCTCCTGCTATGATTATGCTGTTCCAGGGGTCATATTTAAATATCTACTTGGGTCAGATGGGTACCAGAGCTGTCTGGTGTGAGGCAATATGGTTTTGGTTCATCTTGTAGAATCAGAGAGATCTGGGGTTTGGAGAGGAGCAGTGCATAACATCCACCTGAATCTTTCCTCTTAATTCTGATTCAACTGGGATAGACAAAGAAGTCTAGCTGAGGAGAATCTAAATGTTAGTTGTATTATTGCCAGAGCCGCTGGGACACTCATCTTGGGTATGTGGCAAAGATACTGAACCCCATGAATATTGAATCCCATAAATATCCAGACTTTCCAACCCACCTGCCTGTTTAGACTCTGGCAGGTCTCCTCCCCCAGGGCATAGATGTAATGTATTAGTTGTGTTAAGGATAGAGGATAATGTGTACTCCCTGCAAACAAATTATTCCTAAAAGGAAGGTGAGGAGGGGAAGGATCTCAGCTCTGCTTGTCGAGTTCTTGTTCCCAAACTTGTCAGTTGAATACTGAGTTTCCCCCATTCTCTGTTTGCCACATTCCATGGAATTATTGTTTTTGTTGTTTTTAACCCATTGGGTTTAACCATTAAGGCTATGGTCGGGACTTCCCTGGAGGTATAGTGGTTAAGACTCTGTGATTCCCCTGCAGTGGGCCCGGGTTTGATCCCTGGTTGGGGAACTAAGATCCCACATGCCATGTGAGTGGTGTGGCCAAAAAAAAAAAAAAAAAAAAAAGACTGTGGTCAATTAGGGGTGTGGCTCTCCCTTTTTTGGGAGAAGATGAACGTTTTGAGACAGCTTCACTCCTCTCGAGGGCACCCCCTCCTACTTGTTATTGAACTTCTACCACCACCGGTTGTCAGTATAGATTTAGCACTCAAGGCTTTGAAATAAGTCAGAACATCGTACCAATTAAATTGACATTTTGTAACCAAGGCTGACCACAGTATCCACAATCACTTAGCAGGGTTTTGCCCTGAGGTTGAATGCAAACATGAAGATAACTCTGGTAATTAGGTGCTATCAACACAGACATGTCCTAAATTTGAATATAAATCCCTTCTATGTATAACATTTCTGGGGAGATTCCAAAGATTTAAAGTCTTGAATCAAATTGTATTGCTGAGGTTAAATTAAAATCAAAGGACTTCAAGTCTTCCCCAATTTCTTATTCTCTCTCTGGTGCCTGGGTTGTGTCAGGTTTTCTTTAGCATCTCTGGCTAGAGTTTTTCACCAAAAAACATGTAGTGCCTTCAGCTGTAAGAGTTAAGTCTTTCATATCCTTGTCTTTAAAAAAGTGTGCAAATAGTTAACAGAACAAAAAGGTCATCTGAGCACCAACCCCTCACTAGCCTAATTGAGAAAGTGGGCCAGTTCCCATCTCCTAGAGCAGTGGTCCCAAGCAAAAGTTTGTCTCCAGGGCCTTTCACTTAGTGTTGCCAAAGTCCAAGTAGTATTTGAGAGGAGAAAGTTAGATTTTTCTCTGTTTAGAGTTGCTGCAATTCCTGTCCATGATTAGTTCTTTGAAATCCAAATCTGCAACCAGGTAATTCAAAAGCCTGAGATCTCCCCTAGCAAGAGGTAATTTTGGCAAAATCCCATGGCCAGAATTGGGGAGCGGAATGTATCCACGTGCTGTGTATTTTTTCTCCAAGCTTAGGAGTTATGATGGTGGCAACTTTGGCCCATGGGTCTCATTTGAAATGTTTTTCTTTACCTTCTGTGTATTTAAACTCTTTCAATTCCCAGTTTTCCTTTTGAATCTTGTGCTTCTGGCACTCCAGAGCTTAATGAGTGTGGACTCTGACCAGAGGTATAGTCATCCAATGTCTTGTCAACAGGCATTTTCAGACCCATACCTGTTCTTTCCTTTTTTTTTTTTAACATCTTTATTGGAGTATAATTGCTTTACAATGGTGTGTTAGTTTCTGCTTTACAACAACGTGAATCAGTTATACATATACCCATGTCCTCAAGTCCATGCTCTAGTAGGTCTGTGTTTTATTCCTGTCCTACCACTAATCTCTTCATGACATTTTTTTTTCTTAGATTCCATATATATGTGTTAGCATACGGTATTTGTTTTTCTCCTTCTGACTTACTTCACTCTGTATGACAGACTCCAGGTCTATCCACCTCATTACAAATAACTCAGTTTCATTTCTTTTTATGGCTGAGTAATATTCCATTGTATATATGTGCCACATCTTCTTTATCCATTCATCTGTTGATGGACACTTAGGTTGCTTCCATGTCCTGGTTATTGTAAATAGAGCTTTCCTTTTAATATGAACAGCCTGATCCCAGAAACCTGTTTCTAGGGAATTTTTCCCCTGGCACTGACCTGAGAATCACTCAATAGATTTTTCAACTGAAGACCCTTTTGATAACTGTGAAAACTGCACCCCTAAGGGCCAGCTCTTTAAGCCATTGTACTTAGTTTTTAAATGTCTTGAGTAACATTATTTTCTCCCAAGTATTTTTCTGTAGTTGTAGAATATTTGTCTCTAGTTTCACTTATCTCTACTGTTACATCTTCAGAGAAGCTCAACTGAATTTTTAATCAGCTTCTTAAGTTGTTTTCTTTCCTTTTCTAACACGGTTTGCCTGATCTATTCACTTTTTTCCTTTTAATTTATTCTTTCTATTTCTACCCTGTTCCTCCAGATTACTTGTAGATGCTAATAGTGGTATAGTATGATTCCGGGACTGCCAAAAGCTTTGCTTGTCAAATATATCTTGCCCAATTTATATGTTTTGGGTTGGATAATCTTACCCAGGAGCTATTCTCCCATCCGACTAACATCGAATTCAGACTCCATATGCTTTGGTCTTGCTTGGCTCCACTTTTATGTGCCCCTTATTTGCTTTACCATCCCTTACAGTCCTAATTTCACCCATATTTCTAGTATGTGCTTTCAGGGTACTGTATTACTCTGAAACTCACCTGATAGTTCTTGGAGTATTTTACTGTGATAATCCCGATGTTCTCCCCTCAAATATATGCAGAGTTTTGTGTTCTTTAACAATTTAATATTGCTGTCCTAAACTTAAGAGTTTGTTCCCCAATTACTTTTACAATGGAGTCCATATCTGTAGCTTAAGAAACCACATCTTAATAGTTTCCAGGATCTTGGCCTCCTTGGGGAAATCATTCCTTTCTTTCTTTTCTGAGACTTTACCTCTCTCTTCCTCTCTCAGATGTTGTTGGGCTCTAGTAGCCAGTAGATGTTTCTTCCTTTTCTAATGACTTCTTTAACATCAAACATTCCTGGATACATTTCTTTTTCCTTTTAATATGTTTCTATTCAGACCTTCAGAATCTCATTTTTTTCCATCATATTTGTTTATCCTTTCTTCCATATTTCAATTTTCTCTTGTGAAGATGTCTCTCTTTCTCCAGCTTAGTTAGTCTCTTATTTGTGTTCAGTTTTCTACTTGGGAAATAAGTTTTAAAAGGCAAATTTGAGTCATATTTTAGAGGGCCTTGAATGCAAACTCTATCCTATAGGTTGCTCTAACGTGGCTGCATATTATAATTATTTGAGGAGCTTTAAACAAGCCAAAAACTCAGGCTCCTTTCCAGAGATTTTGAGTTAATTGATTTGATGGAGACTGGCCATGGTGTTTTAAAATATCTCCCAAGATGATTCTAATTCTTAAGAAGAGTGAAGGGTCTGAAATTTTACTCTATTTGCTAGCTAAAAACTTAGTCTGCCACAGTTTCAAGGATGCTGGCATAAAACATGAGATTCCTTAGTTAGAGATGAAGGGCAGCTTATTATTCATAGAAATATCAACGTTTTTGGTGCTGGCTCCTTGAGCCATAAGTCCCATAGGGTGATACAAAGAGGGCCAGATGACACCTTTACACATAGTAGGTTTCATTACAGAAGGGTATTCAGGAGTTTAGGGGACCTGCATATTTTATACTAGAAAGTAGCATGCCTACCCTTTGCTCCAGAGGGAGAGACACTATCTCTATCTTCTATACAAACATCCTTGAAAGATAATGTGAAACAAAGGGCAGTTAGTGCTTTGTTTCTCATGATGAACCTGTGGTAGACCTGTGCAAAATTGACTCTCAACAGAGTTGAGACCACATCTATGGACAAAGGGGAATCCTAAAATTATTTTAAGCAGATGAATAAAAGAAATGCTTTAAATAATACATTTAACCAGGAAAGAAAGAAAGCATAGTCACAGCTTAGAAGCTATTATACTAATTCAGGCAAAATTTGAAAAAGGCTTTGACCAGGTAGTTGTAGAAGACAGAGATTAACGCAAGAAGAAATTTTAAAGAAAAATTGATAAGCATGGGTTATTGATTAGATGTAGGGGAGAAAGTGACTGACAATGAAATCTAGTGTTCTTTGTGGGAAAGTTATTTTTGGTTTCTTTAATAGATAATGAGATATTCAGGTTATCAGTTTCTTCTTGAGTGAGCTTTGGTAGTTTATATTTTTTAAGGAATTTATCCATTTAATCTAACTTGTTGAATTTACAAGCATGAAGTTTCTCATTAGTCAGACAGGGATGGGATATAAAAATAATTGCCCATTACAAGGATGTGGAGAAAAGGGAACCCTCGTGCACTGCTGGTAGGATTGTAAATTGGTGCAGCCATTATGAAAAACATTATGAAGTTTCCTCAAAAAATTAAAAATAGAACTGCCATATCATCTGGCATTTTCACTTCTGGGTGTTTATCCGAAGGAAAGAAACCATTAATTTGAAAAGACCTATGTGCAAAAATGTTCATTACAGCATTATTTATAATAGTCAAGATATGGAAGCAACTTGTGTCCATCAATAGAGGAATGGATAAAGAAGATGTGGAATATATATATATATATATATATGCCTACTATGCAATATTACTCAGCCATAAATAATTGAAATCGTGCCATTTGGGATACCATGAATGGATCTAGAGAGTATTATGCTAAGTGAAGTAAGTCAGACAGAGAGAGATAAATATCATATGATTTCTCTTATATATGGAATCTAATAAACAAGACAAATAAACAAAACAAAACAAAATCAGACTCGTAGATGCAGAGAACAAACCAGTGGTTGCAAGAGGGGAAGGGATGTGGTGGGGAGAAATAGGTGAAGGGGATTAAGAGGTGCAAACCTCCAGTTAAAAAAAGAAACCATGGAGATGTAACATACAGCATAAAGAATACAGTCAGTAATATTGTAATAACTTTGTATGGGGACAGATGGTTACTAGACTTATTGTGGTTATCATTTCATAATGTATACAAATGTCAAATCACTATGTAGTATATCTGAAACTAACATAATGCTGTAAGTCATTTCAATTAAAAAAAATTGCCCATTCGTTTTAAACAATTGAAAATATAGAAGTTTTTTTTCCCACTAAGAAAATGATACATTTTTCTCTTCCTTCCCTCCCTCCTTCCTTCCTTTCTTTCTTTTCCTCCCTCCCTTCCTCCCTCCCTCCCTCTTTCTTCCTTCTTTCCTCCCTTCCTCCCTTCCTTCCTTCCTTGCTTCCTTCCATCCTTCCTTCTCTCTTTCTTTCTTTCCTTGTCTTTCTACATGTCTGGAGAAGTACCATGGAACAGGAGAAAGTGTCTTCAACTTTGGAAGCGTTCAGACCATCCATCAACAATTATTGATCGAACATCTGTTGTGTGCCCGGCACTGTTTTTGGAGCTAAACTCACATTAGTAAATTATACCATGTTGGCCCTGATGGAGACAATATTCAAGTGATTGAAGACACTATCTGATGTCTGAACTCTAGTTTCCTCATCTCTAATGTGGAGTTTTCCTAAAATAAAGGTATTGTGACTTAATGAGGTAATGAATGCTAAGTTCTTGAAACATAACATGTACTTATGAAATGGTACCTATTATTATTATTAGCATATTTTCTTTGGTCTATAACTAAGCTTTTTCGATTTTTTTTGTTGAAATTTACTAAATTCCAGGTAGAACAAGTGGAAGTCTGAGGTTCCTTGGCAACAGGTGCAGTTGTCATGAGTAGCTCTCTTGAGCTACCCAAGCAGGTAACTCAAAACTACCTGTTGAAAATTGGTGATTAATCTTCTCTAAAAGTTCTTTGAGGCTAACATTTTCCTTCTGAATGTATGAAAAACACCTTTCCCTTCTTTACCCCACTGCACACATTGTCTTTTTGACTCACTTGTCACATGAGTGACTTTAACAATGTATCAATGGCTAATTTACTTAGTATGTGGCCAGAAACCGCATACAAGCCACAGAATTTCTGTTTAAGCTGGAGAGTTACATCCACAGTTTCTATCCTGTGGTACATTTCCAACCAAAGGTTGTGAACATGAGGAGAAAACACCTAATAGATTTTTTCTTTTTTAGTCTATATTAATTCCATTTTACAATAGCAGGATGAAAGCCAAACAGAATAATTTCTTGCTGCTTCATGCAGTTCTTGTGAATCATTTTGCTTTTGGCCTCAGGCCTTACAACAGCCACTTAAGGTACGGTCTGTGATAACCACTCAGAAATGTGCTGCCTAGTGTGCTGCCGTGCTTAGATAATCCAGTTTTGTTATTTCACTCAGCAGTAATGTGGCTTTGAGCAAGATGAACTTAATACCAAACACTCCTTTCTAAAGGAAAGTAAAGTTTAGAGTCTTAAAGGAGAGGATATCTCATATTAAGAGGCTTCTGATCATTGAATGGTATGTGGATTATTGCCTTCTCGGTATGATAAAGGAGTAACCAACACTTTCATTCTCTTCCTATAAATCAGAAAGTGTTTCTGGATTAAAGTAGATTTGAAGGCTTTTTCTAACATTTTCATGCATGACTGAGGTTTTTGGTAACTGAATATATGACTATATTTGGAACTAATGCATATAGCTAACTCTTGGGTTTTTGGAGGGGCAGTCAAGAGTTCGTAGATCATTCTACCCAGATAGTTTACTTGATGACAGATTGATTTCAGGGAGGTCAACATGACTAGCTCTCTCTATGTGCTGGTTAGCGTCACACAGAGACACACATTGTTCCTTAGCCACAGGCTGTATTCAAGTTTCTGGTTGGCTGTTCCCCATATGCTTGTTCAAAATTGAAGGTTGGAGCAAACACATCTATTAACAGAAATCAACTTGAAGTTGCATCTTGTACGAGTTCTTTGGAATTTCATCTGTGAAATCATCTTATCACTAACTATTCTTTCTAGTAGGGAAATGTAGAGGAAAATAAGAGAGCAATTAAATACATATTCACAAATATGATGCACTGAATAGTGTGGGGATTTTTCTAAATTACTTAGAAGAATTTATTAGTTGTATGTGCATTGGTGATATTTTAAGAAAAAAAGAATCATGGTATTTTCTCCGAATAGGCTATCTGTTAAAGTAATTAAATAAGTAGTTTTTCTGTAGTTATCAGCAAATGCAATTAAATGACCTTATGTAGTCTTCACAGTAAACGCAATAACTCATTGTCTAATTCACATATTCGGTGGATCACCTGCAGTTATTGATACTAGCGGCAGCACAGAGCTGTGGAGAGAAAAATTCTTTTTAATTTTTAAAAATATTTATTTATTTATTAATTTTTGGTCGTGCACCACGGGGCATGTGGGATCTTAGTTCCCCGACCAGGGACAGAACCCGTACCCCTTGCAATGGAAGCGCAGAATCTTAACCACAGGACCACCAGGGAAGTCTCGAGAATAGGTTTTGGAGTCAGAAAAATTTAGATTAGAATTCTCATCCCCCTCATTGGCTCACTTAGTCATGATAGTCTTTAACAGAAGGTCAATAATATCTACTTCCTAAGGTTGCTGTAAATATTGGATTTAATGCCCTTAGCATCAAAACAGGAACACAGTAGATATTCAGTGAATTGGGTTACTTTTTGTCCTGAGATTTTCAGAAGTGTAGCAAGGGGAATTGACCTATGCCCAGGCTTTTTGCCATTACCATGAATATTTGCATGATTAAAACTGTAAGAAAAAAGATCATCCATGCCACTCTAACTTATTGATGGAGAAAACATCCAACATAGTAATTTCTGATGTTGGACATAAATGTGAAATATCTTCTTACCTTTCATTAGTTCAGAAGTCTGTATAGTATCTATATTCCTCAAAGCATAAAAAAAAAAAAAAAAAAACGAATAAATCTTCTGATTGAAGTTGATTTTGTTAATTTTATAAAGGCATTTTATAAGAAACCTTGTTATTTTCATGTATTTCTATTTTCTCTATTTAAAGATGCACACGAAAAAGAGTTTTTAGCAAAAATGAGCACCCACTCCTGAGAGTAAGTGAGAAACCAAGCAAGCATCAGCTTTTATCTTTCTTCTCTATTGATATATTTCTATTGAGGGTTTGAGAGGTTAGATGTTCAAATTTTTATTCTTCCCATCTCATTATTTATGCCTAGTCTTCTCCTCTGGGACCTGCTATAGAAAGTAGAAAAGGGTGAGGAAAAGAATACATTGACCTGGATTCTGAATCCTTACGCTTTTGTGCAAAACATTTTTTCACCATCTCTTAATTTATTTCCCTGTCAAGCATCCAATAAGTCTTTTGCACAAAAACCATGCTAGCTTTGAAGCACTTAAATTAGTGTTTTGGTTTTCAGTGGGGAAGGATAAAATTCATGTGGGTTATTGCTGGAACAAGATGTATATTTGAGACTCTGGAATTCTACTATGATTTTTATCCTTTTTTTTTTTTTCTGTTTTGGTAGCAACGATCAGGGCTGGGTTATAACATTTGTGTTGTTGTTGCTTGTTTAATTTATCTTTAAATGGAATTGAAGTCTGTACACAAAATGAGTTTCTGCTTGTTAGAGCATCAGTGTTGGCGATTTAGAATGGGGAATTATTCTTTTGAAACAGTTCTGAATCAGTACCTTACAATTGAATTAGTTCTGTGCTCCTGGGAAATCTTAAAGTTCTGACTTCTTAAAACCTCATGAAACTTCTCCTTGATGGTAGCAGTTCTCTAAGAACATTACTAAGGTGACAATTATTTGAGCTGTATCTACTTTTTCATTTTGATAGTTACTCAGCATCATTTAGATTCCCCATGTCCTTTCAGTGGGTCATGGAGAAGAGAATAAGTAGGTTGGGAACAAATCATGGGAAAAGTTGGGAGAAATGGCTGTAGTAGAATTCTGAATATTTGTCTAGCCCTGGAAACTTGTTATTCAAAATGTTCCACAGTCCAGAAGCATTGGTATCACCTAGGAGCTTATTAGAAATGCATATCGTCAGGGCCTGTTCTAGACCTGCTGAGTCAGAATCTTTATATTAATAAGATCACTAGGCAATTCCTTTGGGAAGTACTGGCCTAAAGTATCTATTTGTCTTTGCATATAGATTTTATGGTCAAGCTGGGTTCTGGTGCATGAGTGGATCTGTCTGAGTTGAATATTCAGGGGTGACCCTCAGTATATCCAGTAATAAAGGTGAGTTGATTAAATGCTGAGTTTAAATCTAGTTTTAATTCCCCATTATTTCCTTAGTGCTTCAAATGATGGTATAGGACTTGTATAGACTTTCACAAAGATGGGGATGGAGGAGATTTGAGCTCTGTGTGTCTTAGAATAATATTTTTCAGATAACAAACTGTGAATTAATAAGAGTTGGGTGGAGAATAACTGAAATCATCTAATTACTGATGAACCAGAGTTTTCAAGTGTCTGTTCATGTCATTAGGATCTGTAAGGTTTTTGACCTCAAATATATTCTTGCCAGTTTCAAGTGCTTCAGTACAGGAAAACAGTTGGCCATCTGGTTTTACTAAACACTTTCTCATGTACAAGGACGAGATGTATTACTTGGAGCAGCTAGAACTGCACTGTTGGAAGAATTTAGGACACTTCTCTACACAAACTATTTCTCAAAGATGAAGAGCTTGGCCTGTATCAAAAATTAAAGAAATTTTTGTTGAGAGTACTTCTGATTCTTTCTTCATATGCTTCAGTTTTCTGCAGCTGTGTATAAATAAGCATTTATTTAACTAGAGAAGGTATTTCACAGTTTGAGCTACACATAGCCACTTACCCACCCTTCCCTTCATGGAATAGAGAATTTTGCTCTCCAAATCTTTAAGTGAATCGGTTATGTTTTTCTTGTTGCTTTCATTATTAAATTGGAAATGACACTTAACTAGTTAAAATTTTGTTACTTAACAAGAAAAAAGTGAAGTTACAGATTGAAAAAGACTAATGGTAAATTTCTGATAAAACATTAGTTGTATTGTCCTATAGAAAAAAAAGCAACATTAAATAATAGAAAGTAACAAAATTCAGGGTATGGTGTTAAACATACTGTTTTCGCTACAGATGTAACAAACTCAGAAACATGAAACCTTTCAACGTTACTAATTTTACGCTTAAAATAAATAAATCTTTTCCTCCCATGATTTGATCTAACTAGTTTTCAGCAGACTTTCTTTTTTCCAGTGATCCCTGTACAATTTGTCATAGGATGTTTTGATCACAGTTAATAGCAGCAGAAAAATATAAGGTCAAAACTACCAATTTATATCTAGGAGGACAGAATCAAATAGATGTCAGCTGGCATATGTATTTGTTCAACCACAGGCAAGATTACTCAGCAAATACTTAGTTGATGTGTTTCTCGACTTTTGTATTTGATCCAATTGTTTGTTTAGCTAATAATTTGCGCTTGAAGCAGTAACATACAGGCATTTGTAAAAATATTGCTATTGTAAGATATTAGCCAGTAGCTAAATTTTAAATGTAATTTAACAGGAGGAGCAGGATATTTAAACTGGGGTTCAAGAGAACTGGTGGAAAACAGTGACTTAATGTCCTCAATATCAGTCAGATTGGAGTAAATGTATTTATAGAGAATTTGTGACCTCAAGGACTCCTTACGCATGTTCAGGCATACCTCAGAGATATTGTGGGTTCAGTTCCAGACCACTGCAATAAAGTGAGTATTGCAGTAAACCAAGTCACATGAATTTTTTGGTTTTCCAGTGCATATAAAAGTTATTTACACTATACTGTAGTCTATTAAGTGCATAATAGTATTATGTCAAAAAAAAGTACATACCTTAATTAAAAATACTTTATTGCTAAAAAATGCCAACCATCATCTGACACCTCTACCCCTCATCTCTGGGAAATTAAAGATTGTTCATGTAAGAGGCCTAACTCCTGATACTTTCAATTTCAATACTTGTACTGGTTCCTTTCAACCAAAATTCTAACTAATTTAGAATCATGGAAAATTTATTATGCTGACGTTTAAACTTATTTGGTGGTAAATGTGGCAAATTCTTTTTAAATACCAGGAGGAAGAAAAATACTGACAAAAATCATTTTATGGGTTTTCATGTATTTTTTAAAAAACAGTAAGGGTGACACATTTTTGAACACTAAAAAACAATGAAATGTCATATTTAAAGTCAGACTCCAGGCAATTTATTTGAATAATAAATCTGGTTCTAAAACCAGCAAAACAATTGAGTTTAAAAAAATTCAGATGCTAAGTTAGTACAATAAAGTATACTGTATTGTTACATGCAGGAATCACTGATGTCTATAGAGAGACCCCTGCAACATCTACACAACTCATAGCTTAAAATGAAGTAGCAATTCAGGGAAAAAGTGTCACTCGAATATTTCCTTTTCTTTTCCTTTTAATCCACTTGCTCATTGTATATACAGTAATCCTCTTTTATTTATTTATTTATCTATTTATTTATTTGGTTGCACCGGGTCTTAGTTGCGGCAGGTGGGCTCCTTAGTTGTGGTACACGGGCTTCTTAGTTGTGGCATGCATGTGGGATCTAGTTCCCTGACCAGGGATTAAACCTGGGTCCCCTGCACTGGGAGAGCAGAGTCTTATCCACCTTACCACCAGGGAAGTCCCAATATTTTCTACTTTTTTTTTTAAAGAGAGAGCTATGATATTTTTTAGACCATTAGAGTTGGCTCTTTAGTTATCCAGTGACAAACGTCATGAGGCAGGTATATTAGTTTTCTATTGCTGCTGAAACAAATAACCACAAATTTAGGGGCTTAACACAACACAAATTTATTATCTTACAGTTCTGTAGGGTAGAAGTCTGACACCAGTCACTGGACTAAAATCAAGGTATTAGCTGGGTTATGTTCCTTTTTGGAAGCTCTAGGGAAAAATCTGTTTCCTTGCCTTTTTTTAACTTCTAGAGACTGTTCACATTCCTTGGCTCCTGGCCACCTTTCTCCATCTTCAAAGCCAGCAATACTGTATCTCCGTGACAATTCTTTTTTTTTTTTTTTTCGGTACGCGGGCCTCTCACTGTTGTGGCCTCTCCCCTTGCGGAGAACAGGCTCCGGACGCGCAGGCCCAGCGGCCATGGCTCACGGGCCCAGCCGCTCCGCGGCATGTGGGGTCCTCC
>NC_041223.1:40035851-40044295 GCF_002837175.3 Physeter macrocephalus
ACCCGTGTCCCCTGCATCGGCAGGCGGACTCTCAACCACTGCGCCGCCAGGAAAGCCCCATGACAATTCTTCAAGACTCACATCTCTCTCTTCCTCTGATTTACTCTCCATCTTTAAGAACTACATTGTGATTACATTGGATTACATTGGATCTACCTAGATAACCTCCCTATTTTAAGGTCAGTTGATTAAGAACATTAATTACAGTGGATCTACCTGGATAACCTCCTTGTTTTACATTGGATCTACCTGGATAACCTCCCTATTTTAAGGTTAGTTGATTAACAACATTAATTCCATCTGCAAACTTAATTCCCTTTTGCCATGTAAACCTAACATATTCACAGGTTCCAAGTATTAGGACACATCATTGGTGGGGGCATAATTGTGCCTACCATAGAGGGAGATGATGTGGAGCTATGAGAAAACAGGTGGCATTTCTAGAGCCACATGAAGTATAGTTCTTTGGGGGAATCTTTGGAATACTGTGAAGATGGCCCAGGGTCCTGCTTTGCAAGGTCTGGTCCATGGATCAGAACATGGGCATCACCTTGGACTTCGTTAGAAAGCAGAATCTTGGACCCCACCACAGACCTACTGATACTGATTTGGGAACTGCAGTTTAACAAGATCCTCAGGTGAGATTCATATGCATATAAAAGTGTGAGAGGCAAGGTTCTAGAAGAGGGGCTCTGTTCCTTTAACCAGAGAAACTTTCAGTTGTATGTGCTTCAGTTATTGGGCTACTACTAAGTTTTCACTAGAAGAAATTGTATGGGAACTGAAATAAAAGTTTGATAATCCCAGCTATAAAGGATGCAGAGACATTCTCTTCTCAGACATTTCTATTCCCACCATAAGTCCATGACTTCATTTGGCATTACTGACCTGCTTCTTTAAGTATCACAAGTTTCTTATGGGGGGGTGGGTGCTGGGGAGGAGTGGGAGATGAAAAGTGACGGAAAAGTGCAGACAGCTAATTGTTAAACTTCCGGAGGATGAAAAGAGATGTTTAAGTCTTGTATAGAGATTTAGAATGCGGCTCTACTTAGTGACACACTGAGCAAATTTAACTTTACTATCTATTTCTAATATATTGGTTTCTGCCAGACTCTTTTTTTGGCTCAACTTATCCATTTTAAGTACCTTTTCAGTCTCAATTTAATATGCCATTCTTTTTTTTTAACATCTTTATTAGAGTATAATTGCTTTACAATGGTATACCATTCTTATAATATATAACCTTATTAATGTTTACTGAGTTTTAATGTTTTCCATGTGACTCTCAGCTATATGTATTATTATAAATTATTTTTGGTATAAGCTTATGCTTTAATAAATATATCAGCACATAAACTTAGAAAACAGTAGTTTCCTAAGTCTTGAGAACAAGACCTGAAAACATAATCTCAATCTCTAGGAAAAGTATAGAATGCAGTAACAAAAAACTGCAAGCACTTTTGGAGAATTTTGGAGAATTGTGACATCACAAGTCTTCAAAATAAGTTCATTGGAAACAAGCCATAATATATTTTATATCCTTCTGTAATAGAGTTGCTAGTATGGTAAATCAGGAAAATATGTGCACAACATAACTTGAGTAAAGCACTTGATATGCTTCGTGTAATTTTCATTTGTAAATCAATCGATAAAATGCAGGGTGAATGACAGAAGTGATAAGTTCTGGTCTGGTTAAAAACACTGTACTCAAGGTGTGTTGCGTGGTGATTTACACAGAACAGAGAGGTTGAAGGCTCATGATAGATGTCTGTCCTTGACTCTAAGCTACTCATTTTTATAAAAGCCATTTAAGAAGATGAAAGAATGATGTTTTTTTCTAATCTTTGATTTAAGGGTTTTAACGGGGTGATGAATAGAATATACAGTATGGGGAACTGGAATTAAAAATTGCCATTCTTAAAGGGAATGCTGTGATTAAAGTCACAGTGAGTTTCATCAGTGTGGAGGAAAATTTCTTTACATATCAGTAGACAGAGATCGTGATCTGCTTGTAGAAACACAAATGAAAAAGAACTAGGGTTCTAACTGATCGTAAGTTTCCCATGAGCTAATAGTGTGATACAGCTATATGAGGGCAGGGACTACTTGATTTTGAATCCCCAAAGTCTAGCCTAAAACGTATCACTTTAGGTACTTGGTAATGTTTGCTGAATGAATAATTACTGAATTATATAAAAGCTAGCATTATGTCTGGTTGTAGTAACAGAAGCCTAGAGTCTATAGTATAAGATGATTTACACCCAAAATAGTACATCTCCTCTGGGTACCATGTTTTTAGAGTTACATTGACAAAATGCTATGCAGGAGAATAAAATGGAAACTTGAAGAAAAACTAAAAACTGTGCCCTATGGGGAATGTTATAGTGGAACAAAAGAGAAAACAGGGACATTTAAAATAGTCATTATTTTAAAAACTTTATGTAAACATGAAGACAGGCTTGTTATTATAATAGGTTAAAAGCAAAACCAAAAGTAGGAAAAATGCAAAGCTATAAATTACTGTTTAACCTAAGAATTTTCTAACAAGGCTGTCCACTGATGGAACGGGCCTCCCTTGATGGTGATGCTTTTCCCATCACTGAAGGCTATGTGACTATTGGTCAGAGATGCTGGGTAAAAGAGTGTTCATGACATGGAAGGATGCCTTAAAGAAACTTCTGATTCTCAAGCATGTTAGGGTGAGGGTTGCAGATTTTTATTTTTAATCTACCATACTATTCAGGAAATATTTATTGACTTGGCATTTGTTAACTTTTATGGGGTTAATGTCTCTTGTTTGCATCTGTAAATTTGAATGAGCCAGACGGAGAGGGTATAGTGCATAAGGAATGGGAAGGAATAGGACTCTTCAAGATATTTAGGAAATTCAGAAATTTCTAGTTAACCCCTGGTTACTAAATTTCTATGCAGTCCTCTTATTGATTTCTCTCCTACAGTGAATAAGTAAAAAATTTAGACATGCAAATGAAGCATCTCTGGGTTTCTTCTAATTCCTAGTAATTACATTAGATTTGTATTGCTTGAAAACTTTTTGTTTAATCCACTCATATCTTTTACTTTTAGGAATAAAAACATATTTAAGACATAATCCCTCAAAACATGAAGGGGGACACAAAACTTACTCTTGTAATAGAAAAGTGGAGGGGGACATTCAAGATGGCAGAGGAATAAGACATAGAGATCACCTTCCTCCCCACAAATACATCAAAAATACATCTACATGTGGAAAAACTCCTACGGAACACCTACTGAACGCTGGCAGAATACCTCAGAACTCCCAAAACGCAAGAAACTCCCCATGTACCTGGGTAGGGCAAAAGAAAAAAGAAAAAACAGAGACAAAAGAATAGGGATGGGACCTGTACCTCTGGGAGGGAGCTGTGAAGGAGGAAAGGTCTCCACACACTAGGAAGCCCCTTCACTGGTGGAAACGGGGGATGGCAGGGGGGAAGCTTCAGAGCCGTGGAGGAGAGTGCTGCTAGAGGGGTGCAGAGGGCAAAGCAGGGAGATTCCCGCACAGAGGATTGGAGCTGACCAGCACTCACCAACCTGAGAGGCTTGTCTGCTCACCCGCCGGGATGGGTGGGGGCTGGGAACTGAGGCTTGGGCTTCGGAGGTCGGATCCCAGGGAGAGGACTGGGGTTGGCTGCGTGAACACAGCCTGAAGGGGGCTAGTGTGCCACAGCTAGCCGGGAGGGAGTCCGGGAAAAAGTCTGGACCTGCCTAAGAGGCAAGAGACCATTGTTTTGGGGTGCTCGAGGAGAGGGGATTCAAAACACCACCTAAATGAGCTCCAGAGACGGGTGCGAGCCGTGGCTATAGGCACGGACCCCCAGAGACAGGCATGAAATGCTAAGGTTGCTACTGCAGCCACCGAGAAGCCTGTGTGCAAGCACAGGTCACTCCCAACCCCCCAACCCCAGGAACCTGTACAGTATGCCACTGCCAGGGTCCCAAGATCCAGGGACAACTTCCCTGGGGGGAACACATGGCGTGCCTTATGCTGTTGCAATGTCATGCTGGCCTCTGCTGCAGCAGACTCTCCCTGCATTCCAGTTATCACTGCTGTACCCCTCCGCCTCCCTGGTCTGAGAGAACAAGATAGCCTTAATCAGCCGCTGCTTTAACCCCCTCCTGTTTGGGCAGGGAAAAGATGCCTGAGGGCAACCTACATGCAGTGGCGGGGCCAAAACCAAAGCTGAACCCCAGGAGCTGTGTGAACAAAGAAGAGAAAGGGAAATTTCTCCGTGCAGCCTCAGGAGCAGGGGATTAAATCCCCACAATCAACTTAATGAATCTTGCACCTGTGGAATACCTGAATAGACAATGAATATTCCCAAAATTGAGGTGGTGGACTTTTGGAGCAACTGTAGACTTGGGGTTTGCTGGCTGTGACTGATTTGTCTCTGATTTTTATGTTTACCTTAGTTTAGTTTTTAGTGCTTGTTATCATTGGTGGATTTGTTTATTGGTTTGGTTGTTCTCTTCTTTTATTTTTTTAATTAAAAATTTTTATTTTATTACTTTAAAATTTTATTATTATTTATTTTTTACTTTTTTTAATGATATTTATTTATTTTCTCCCTTTTCTTCTGAGCTGTGTGGCTGACAGGGTATTGGTTCTCCAGCTGGGTGTCAGGCCTGAACCTCCGAGGTGGGAGAGCCGAGTCCAGGACAGTCGACCCCAGAGACCTCCTGGCCCCACATAATATCAATTGGCGAGAGCTCTCTCAGAGATCTCCATCTCAACACTAAGACCCAGCTCCATCCAATGGCCAGTAAGCTCCAGTGCTGGATGGCCCACGACAAACAACTAGCAAGACAGGAACACAACCCCACCCATTAGCAGAGAGGCTGCCAAAAATAATACTAAGTTCACAGACACCCCAAAACACACCACCGGATGTGGCCCTGCCCACCAGAAAGACAGGATACAGTCCCACCCACCAGAACACAGGCACCAGTCCCCTCCACCAGGAAGCCTACATAAGCCACTGAACCAACTTCACCCATGGGGGGCAGACACCAAAAACAATGGGAACTATGAATCTGCAGGCTGCAAATAGGAGACCCTAAACACAGTAAGTTAAACAAAATGAGAAGACAGAGAAATATGCAGCAGATGAAAGAGGAAGGTAAAAACCCACCAGACCAAACAAATGAAGAGGAAATAGGCAGTATACCTGAAAAACAATTCAGAATAATGATAGTAAAGATGATCCAAAATGTTGGAAATAGAATGGAGAAAATACTAGAAATGTTTAACAAGGACCTAGAAGAACTAAAGAGCAAACAATGATGAACAGCACAATAAATGAAATTAAAAATCCTCTAGAAGAAATCAATAGCAGAATGACTGAGGCAGAAGACAGAGAGTGACCTGGAAGATAAAATAGTGGAAATAACTGCCACAGAGCAGGATAACAACTTCACCCATGGGGGGCAGACACCAAAAACAATGGGAACTATGAATCTGCAGGCTGCAAATAGGAGACCCTAAACACAGTAAGTTAAACAAAATGAGAAGACAGAGAAATATGCAGCAGATGAAAGAGGAAGGTAAAAACCCACCAGACCAAACAAATGAAGAGGAAATAGGCAGTATACCTGAAAAACAATTCAGAATAATGATAGTAAAGATGATCCAAAATGTTGGAAATAGAATGGAGAAAATACTAGAAATGTTTAACAAGGACCTAGAAGAACTAAAGAGCAAACAATGATGAACAGCACAATAAATGAAATTAAAAATCCTCTAGAAGAAATCAATAGCAGAATGACTGAGGCAGAAGACAGAGAGTGACCTGGAAGATAAAATAGTGGAAATAACTGCCACAGAGCAGGATAAAGAAAAAAGAATGAAAAGAATTGAGGATAGTCTCAGAGACCTTTGGGACAACATTAAATGCACCAACATTCGAATTATAGGGGTCCCAGAAGAAGAAGGGAAAAAGAAAGGATCTGAGAAAATATTTGAAGAGATTATAGTTGAAAACTTCCCTAACATGGGAAAGGAAATAGCCAATTAAGTCCAGGAAACACAGAGAATCCCATACAGGATAAATCCAAGTAGAAACACGCCAAGACACATATTAATCAAACTATCAAAAATTAAATACAAAGAAAAATATTAAAAGCAGCAGGGAAAAGCAACAAATCACATACAAGGGAATCTCCATAAGGTTAACAGTTGATCTTTCAGAAGAAACTCTGCAAGCCAGAAGGGAGTGGCAGGACATATTTAAAGTGATGAAAGGGAAAAACCTACAACCAAGATTACTCTACCCAGCAAGGATTACCTGAAAAGTGAATGGATTAAATGCTGCAACCAAAAGACATAGACTGGCTGAATGGATACAAAAACAAGACCCATATATATGCTGTCTACAAGAGACCCACTTCAGACTTAGGGACACATACAGACTGAAAGTGATGGGATGGAAAAAGATAGTCCATGCAAATGGAAATCAAAAGAAAGCTAGAGAAGCAATTCTCATATCAGACAAAATAGACTTTAAAACAAAGACTATGACAAGAGATAAAGAAGGACACTACATAATGATCAAACGATCAATCCAAGAAGAAGATATAACAATTGTAAATGCACCCAACATAGGAACACCTCAATACATAAGGCAAATGCTAACAGCCATAAAGGGGGAAATCAACAGAAACGCAATCACAGTAAGGGACTTTAACACCCCCACTTTAATCAATAGACAGATCATCCAAAATGAAAATAAATAAGGAAACAGAAGCTTTAAATAACACATTAAACAAGATGGACTTAATTGATATTTATAGGACATTCCATCCAAAAACAACGGAATACACTTTCTTCTCAAGTGCTCATGGAACATTCTCCAGGATAGATCATATCTTGCGTCACAAATCAAGCCTCGGTAAATTTACGAAAACTGAAATCGTATCAAGTATCTTTTCCGACCACCATGCTATGAGAATAGATATCAATTACAGGAAAAAACTAAAAAATACAAACACATGGAGGCTAAACAATACACTACTAAATAACCCAGAGATCACTGAAGAAATCAAAGAGGGAATTAACAAATACCTAGAAAAAAATGACAATGAAAACACAACCACCCAAAACCTATGGGATGCAGCAAAAGCTAAAAGCTGGTTAATTGAGAAGATAAAAAAATTGATAAACCATTAGCCAGACTTATCATGAAAAAAGGGAGAAGACTCAAATCAACAGAATTAGAAATGAAAACGGAGAAGTAACAACTGACACTGCAGCAATACAAAGGATCATGAGAGATTACTACAAGCAACTATGTGCCAATAAAATGGACAACCTGGAAGAAATAGACACATTCTTAGAAAAGCACAACCTTCCGAGACTGAACCAGGAAATAGAAAATATGAACAAACCAATCACAAGCACAGAAATTGAAACTGTGATTAAAAATCTTCCAACGAACAAAAGCCCAGCACCAGATGGCTTCACAGGCGAATTCTATCAAACATTTAGAGAGGAGATAACACCTAATCTTCTCAAATTCTTCCAAAATATAGTAGAGGAACACTCCCAAACTCATTCTATGAGGCCACCATCACCCTGATACCCAAACCAGACAAAGATGTCACAAAGAAAGAAAACTACAGGCCAATATCACTGATGAACATAAATGAAAAAATCTTCAACAAAATACTAGCAAACAGAAACCAACAGCACATTAAAAGGATCATACACCATGATCAAGTGGGATTTATCACAGGAATGCAAGGATTCTTCAATATATGCAAATCAATCCATGTGATACACCATAGTAACAAACTGAAGGATAAAAACCATATGATAATCTCAAGAGATGCAGAAAAATCTTTCAACAGAATTCAACACCGATTTATGATAAAAAACTCTCCAGAAAGTCAGCATAGAGGGAACTTGCCTCAACGTAATAAAGGCCATATATGGCAAACCCACAGCCAACATCATTCTCAATGGTGAAAAACTGAAACCATTTCCTCTAAAATCAGGAACAAGATTGCCCAACCTTTGGTAAACAACAAGGTTGCCCACTCTCAACACTATTATTCAACATAGTTTTGGAAGTTTTAGCCACGGCAATCAGAGAAGAAAAAGAAATAAAACAATCCAAATCGGAAAAGGGGAAATAAAGCTGTCACTGTTTGCAGATGACATGATATTATACATAGAGAATCCTAAAGATGCTACCAGAAAAATACAGAGCTAATCAATGAATTTGGTAAAGTAGCAGGATACAAAATTAATGAACAGAAATCTCTTGCATTCCTATACACTAATGATGGAAAATCTGAAAGAGAAATTAAGGAAACACTCCTTTTTACCATTGCAACAAAAAGAATAAAATATCTAGGAATAAACCTACCTAAGGAGACAAAAGACCTGTATGCAGAAAACTATAAGCACT